>NC_135419.1:26345102-26347602 GCF_051991245.1 Festucalex cinctus | reverse complement strand
CTTGAAGCACCATTGCTGTGTCTGTCCGCGCTTGCCATCATGACTGCAGGAGAAGTCAGCTAACAAGTGCCGTTAGCTAGTAGCTGAATGGCTGCGTCTCATTTGCTTTCCTGGGAGGTGGCGGTGGCGGCGGGCGCCGGGGGGGGGCATCGAATCGTGTGTCCTCTCTTCTATTTCGATGCTCGAAATCGTGACGTAATTTCGATCGATTTCGATAAAAAATCGAAATCGTGACACCCTTAATACATACATATATATATACACACATATATATATATACACACATATATATATACATACATACATATATACATACATACATATATACATACATATATATATATATACACACACATATATATATATATACATACATATATATATATACACATACATATTTTTTCCTTTTTTTTTATTATTTTTGAACATATAAACAGATGAACAGCAGAAATAAAACAGAAAACAACAATCAAAAGAGAAGAAAATCCCAATAAAATAATCATTCAATCAATCATAACTTACATGTTCAAAAGGGAGTAGGAAGAAGTTAAAAACTTATCTAGTCCTACCCCTTTTACTCAATATATTTAAACTTATTTCATTATTAATACAATTTTAATTTACTAATTATTAAAAAATAATAATAAAAAAATAATAATAATAATAAATGATATATATAATCCAAGTTATATATATATATATATATACACACATACATACACACATGTATATATATATATACATATATACATACATACATATACACACATATACACAAGTGCACTTAACATATTCACATTTACCAAAAACATATATACATAAATTTACTAAACATATACCATAATACCTATCTAGATCATTTACACATACTCACATGTACATTTTTCATATTCTGGTCTGACATAGATAATTTTTTTGAACTTTACTTTTAAACATTTTTTTAAACTCCAGCATTGAGTCACAATTTTTCAGAGCAATTTCCAAATGATTCCACAGATCAACACCTTTTACAGATACACACCTTTGCTTAATATTTGTTCTTATTTTGGGTTTTTTGTACACACTTGTACCCCTTATATCATAAGGACTGTGTCTAATTTCAAATAACTTCTGAGTACTGTGGCAGAGTAAATTGTTATAAACTTTATACATTATTTGTGCTATTTTAAAATCCACCAAGTCATAAAATTTCATTGCATTTAATTTAATAAATAGTGGATGTGTTGGTTCTGTATATTTTGATCCATTAATAATTCTTATAGCTTTCTTTTGCAATTTGAAAACGGTGTTAGTATTTGTTTTATATGCCATTCCCCATAATTCCACACAATAGGTCAAATATGGTAATAATAGTGAACTATATAATATATATAATGATTTCATGTTTAAAACATCCTTACTTTTATAGAGTATCCCTATGATTTTTGACATTTTCCTTTTAACAGTTTCTATGTGTGGCTTCCAACATAATTTATCATCGATAATAACTCCAAGGAATTTATTTTCATTCACCCTTTCTATTTCAATTGAATTCACCATAATTTTAACTTGATGAGTGATTTGTCTAGTGCCAAAAACTATGAACTTGGTTTTATTTAAATTCAATGATAATTTATTTACATCAAACCATTTTTTTATTATATTCAATTCATACTCCACAGTAGTCAGAAGCTGCTTCAGGTTTTCTCCTGAACAATAGAAAGTTGTATCATCAGCAAATAAGACACTTTTCAATATTTTTGAGACATAGCAAATATCATTTATGTACAGTATAAATAATTTAGGGCCAAGCACAGACCCTTGGGGAACTCCATGAGTGATCTTCATGTGTTCTGATTGTACATTATTAAACTGCACATACTGATATCTATTTTCCAAATAACTTTTCATCCACTTATAAGCTAAACCTCTTATTCCATATTTCTTTAATTTATTCATTAATATAGAATGATCTATAGTATCAAAAGCTTTTTTTAAATCCATAAAAATCCCAACAGTAAATTTTTTATTATCTATTTCGGTAGATATTGCTTCTACAAGCTCCATGACTGCCATTGAGGTGGTCCGTTTTTCTCTAAACCCATATTGGGTTTCACTTAAGAGCTTATGTTTCTCAATAAAATTATCCAATCTATATGAAAATAATTTTTCTAGAATTTTTGAGAACTGTGGCAGCAATGATATTGGTCTGTAGTTATTAAACGTGTGTCTTTCTCCACTTTTATGAACAGGAATGACTTTGGCTATCTTCATTTTTGATGGAAATATACCAGTTTTAAATGATAAATTACAAATATATGTAAAAGGTTGTACAATATATTTCATAATACTTTTAACTAATGTCATATCAATGTTAAGACAGTCAGTAGACTTTTTATTTTTTAATGTTTTCACAACATTTAATACTTCTATATCATTAACATCATTAAGAAACATTGTGGATGAATTATTTACAATGTTCTTATCTATTTCACGTTTGTTTCTTGGCTCTGGGATTTTG
>NC_135419.1:26290102-26337602 GCF_051991245.1 Festucalex cinctus | reverse complement strand
GAGTTATTAAGCATTTTGTCTTTCTGGACAAATGAAATTTTAAAGGCAATATTTGATGCCCCGCCCCCGCCATATAGTATTCCGAAAAGTCAAGATATTTTGCCCAGTTGTTGTCTCAGGTCTTGAGATGATACATGCCAAGTTTGAAGTCAATCGGATTAAAACTGTTTGCAAAGGGGGGAATAGTATGACCACAGTGA
This sequence comes from Festucalex cinctus, assembly GCF_051991245.1. Lineage (NCBI taxonomy): Eukaryota > Metazoa > Chordata > Actinopteri > Syngnathiformes > Syngnathidae > Festucalex > Festucalex cinctus. The sequence goes on along the minus strand of NC_135419.1, from coordinate 26,337,402 downwards.
ATGGGCAAAAATGGGCCAAAATTGGACATTCAAAAATTCATAACTCACTTCCTGTACATTTTTGCTACATGGTCCCAATTGACTTTTTGTGCGTCCCGGGGTGCTACAAGTGCCTGCCAAATTTCGTAGCTCTAGGTCAGACGTGCCGGGATTGGTTTTTATTTTTTTATGCTAGGGGGCGCTATAGAGTCTCGTTGTTATGACAACATCAGAATATCAAATTTTTCGCAGGGCCCGAAGAGTGTGCAAATTTCGGTGAGTTTACATAAATGTTTAGGTCCTCAAAAATGCGATCGTTTGCGGAGAATAAACAACAGCGCGAGCCACCCAAGGGAACCAAAATAAAAAGAAAGATCCAGGAGAATATGTCTCAAAAGAAGCATATCCAAAAATGACCCTAGAGGAGAAAAAGGCCCTTCAGGAGGCACGCAAGGCTGCAGCCTCCCAGGGGCCCGAACAATGAACACCGAAAAGGCGCGGGTCACTATTGAAGGAGTCTACCGAAGAGGTGACAATCTCTACAGGGATGTGGGGAAAACTCCCTATTTGGTAGATACAGGAGTAGAGGTGTCAATGACCCGCAAAGCCTTAAGACAACGTGGACACCTAGAAGTGATAGTACAACAACAACCAAGATGCCTGTCGGCATATGGAGAGGAATTGTATGGGTCATGGGACCATACAATTTATTGACTTTGAGAGATGCCGAGGATATGAGAAAACCAAAAAACCAGCGCCAGTCTACAAAGAAAAGGCTGAGTAAATTACAGGCAAGATTGGTCCGTGTGGGCCCGGCCAAAGTAACACCAATCCGAGAGTGGTACAAACCAGTGGATGTGCCAGCTGTCAAAATCCAACAGGTACAAGACAGTGACCTGTCCCCTGAGGGTAAAGAAAGACTAACCAGAAAACTGGACAAAGCTTCGATTGCCCACTTTAAGAACGACTGCGGGGATCTTGGAACAAAGCACGTCCATGTCATCGGTGGAGGAGTACATCCCCCGGTAAGACAATACCCTCTCAATCCAGGAGCTGTGGCCGAGATGGACATGATTGTGAAAGAATTGCTGGCATTAGAAATCATCCGAGAAGAGCTCAATCCGATAACCAACAGCCCGATTCAAGCCGTGAAGAAACCAGAGTCGGTTGGAGGAGGCTGGAGGCCTGTGATCAACTACAAGGCTCTCAATCGGAGGACAATAGCTAACAAGGCAAGTCTCATTAATCCTCAAGCATCCTTAAAGACACTAAGGGTTAAGAAATACAAATCTTGCATCAACTTGGCAAATGGATTTTTCTCACTAAGACTTGCGAAGGCTTTGCAAGGGAAAACGGCATTTACACACAAAGGAAAGGCATACGTGTGGCAAAGGTTGCCACAGGGATACAAGAACTCACCCAACATATTCCAGTCAGCAGTTTTAAAAGTTTTGGAGGGACTAGAGGTCACAGTGTACATTGACGATCTTTTCATTGCCAGTGACACTGAAGAACACCTGAACATGCTGCAAACGTTGATTGAGAGAGTCTCAGCAGCGGGGCTCAAGCTCAATCTCAAAAAATGTGAACTGGCCCGCTTCCAGGTAGACTATTTGGGCTTCCAGGTTGATGAAAACTTGGGACTGTCAGAAGGGTACCGACAGAAGATTGAACAGATTCTGCCGCCGACTTCTGAGAATGAGCTCCAAAAGATACTTGGACTATGCAACTGTGTGTGAGACCACGTCCCCCACTACCAGAAACATGCAAGACCACTGTATGCACGACTTCGGAAAAATCCTGAAGGAGTGAAGACCAAAAATTGGTTATGGTCAGTAACAGATCAGGCCAATTTAGAGAAACTGAAAGAAACGGTACGGCATGCTATGTGCCTGGAACCCAGGAGCCGACGGGTCAATGAAAGGAGAACACCAGCACGCACACTGGGGCTTCATCCTCAAACAAAATGGAAACAAAATCAGCCGGAGCAGAGGAAAAACGCCTGGCAGCGCACAAGCGGGAGAGGTAACAGCAGTGCTAGGACTGTTAGAAGTTATAAAGAGACACATAAAAAGTCTGCAAATTATAACTGATAGCTTTTATTATTCACAAGCCCTCGAAGAATATCTAGCCATCTGGGAAGAAAATGGCTACGAGGGAGCCAAAGGAAAACCGGTAGCCCATAGTGAGCTATGGAAAAACATAGCCGAAATGAGGCTTTCGGTAAAAATTGATGTTGTCCACCAGAGAGCCCACGTCAAGGAGGGGGCCCACTGGAGAGGTAATGACGAAGTTGATCGATACGTCCAAGAAAGAAGGTTGATAGTTGTAATAACAGAAAACTGGGATCAGACGCCACAAGGAAAGGTGGTTCCAGAAGATTCCGTGAGGAAGGTGGCCATGGCTGTACATGAATCGATAGGCCACGGAGGCCCCATGCTTACACGGAAGGAGTTGGAAAGGCTGGAACTTTGGATTCCGGATTGGACGATCCGAGCTGTTTTGCGAGACTGTGAACTGTGCAACATGTACAACGCAGGACGTCGAAGACAGTGAGCGGACGGATTGACTATCAAAAGTACTGTGCCACGGGGATCAGTTTGTATGGACGTAGCTGGACCCATGGGAGTGAACGGCCCAAAAGGTGAGAAATACCTTATTGTGCTTGTAGATTCAATGTCAGGACATTTGGGACTTAATGTGGTGAGGAAAGCCAATGCTAACAGTGTGTTAAAGACATTAAAAGAAAGTTGCATGTGGCTTGGGATACCCAAAGAATTAAGGACAGACAATGGAACACCATTCAAAAATGCTAAAGTGGATGAGTGGTGTCAAAAATGGGGAATAGCAAGTCTATTCACCCCCCTACACCCCTCAACCCAACGGTGTGGCTGAAAGAACCATTGGCCTAGTCAAAAATTGGCTAGGAAAAAATGCTAGCGGAAAAGAATGGAGCACAAAGTTGGTAGACTTGGTCGTTGACCTCAATGGCAGGAGCCGCACAGATCGGCCTTCCCCTTCTGAAGAGCTAAACCAACACCCCTTCATAACACCAGAGGCAAAACGGGAACAGAAACAATCTGCTCCACAGAAAGAAGAATGCCCATTCAAAGTGGGACAACAAGTATGGATTAAATCAAGGGATTTGCCCAGCAACACCGCGGTTAAACCCAAGTACGGGCGACCGGATATTGTTAAAGAAATTTTAGAAAGAAACACAGTACGACTGAAGAAAAAAGGAATTCAAGGGGTAGAGCAGTTAAAACCAATACCAGCCAATCCTACTCAAGCCAAGAAGTAACTAGGGAGCCAGAATGGCAGCAAACATCGCAGTTATCCCACCCTTTGTCAAGCTGGCCAACGTCAAAGGAGCGGTAATCGTACGGAGATCACCAGGAGGAATGAGGGCCGGATTAGCCGATCGCATTTTGGAGAATGTGAAGCGCGGGTATTTGACCACAGAAGTGGAAGAACTGACATGGAGAAATGCAGAGGAGAAGTGTGTGATTTGTTTAAGCCCTAACAGGTTGCCGACCAGGTGGACCGGAACGGGACTCCTGAGACCCCGGACAGTCCCGGTGAAGCTGCCGAAACCGCCGACAGAGGGACCCGAACCACTTCTCCCCGTAAAGGTATTGGATGAAGTCATATGTGAAGAATGCCAAATTAACAAATTGCCCAGAATGAAGATTTTTGCCCAGTGGGAATTTGGAGCAGGTGCATTGCATCTCCTTCAACCGGGACAGAGTTGTGGATGCACCTGGGACGGACGAGACTTGACATACTGCGCCCACTGCTGCAACCATGAGGCCAGAGGATATCTGGTGAGAGGAGGAGAGGCAGAGGGATGGCAGTTGTCGTCGGCAACTGGTAAGACTTCGACCGGCCTTGAGAGCTCACGGGGGAATTAAGGCACAAGATAGTTTTTTGGCACAAGATAGACTTAACAGAACCATGGCTGAAAATTGGCCTTGGAACTTAGTAGGGATGTAACGATATCCAAACATCACGATACGATATCACGATATAAAGGTCACGATACGATAATTATCACGATATTGTTGGGGGGTTGGCGATATTTAAAAAAGATCACTATATTGTAAAAAAAAAAAAAAAAAAAAAAGGCTCATACTAAAAAAAAAAAACACAATATTGTTCTTTTGTACATAACAGCAATGCATATAAACCACCTACAATCTCTAATAATATTAAGCACTTACTTGCTAATGCAAGCACACATTGATCACTTCACAAGCAAATTAGGTTCCCCTTCATCTGACAATTAGCATAGATTTTAAACATAGAGGCCAAAACATCCCTAATTAAAATAAAATTGCACCAATAAACTATCTACTAGAGGGTGCTAAAACTGCACAAATAAAAATAAACCTGACTTTTTTTAACAGATGTATTCCTTTTAAATATTGTGAACATGACGACGACGATATTGTGGCAGTTTTAATATCACGATATTGCCCATATCATTACATCCCTAGAACTTAGTGCCGCCTAATCAAGTACCCCTCATGGATGAATCAACCCCTGAATATCTAGAGGTAGATGTACAAACCGCCAGAAAGGACGGACCCATAGAAGACCATTTGGGAAGAGGACCATGGAGCCCAAAAGTGTGGGCTACCATTGTTGGACAAATTTTGGCACGTCCAGACGCGCCCCTAGAAGATGTGCCTGAACCCTCTCTCACAGAAAAATTGGTTCGCTCAAGATTTGTATTGCTATACTACTGATTTGGACCCCAGCCCGAAGAAATTACAGTACAAGAAGGTGTTGGTGTTTTGCCTGGCGCCAAGCCCACCCAGATGTCATACTGGACAAAGAGAACAGAATGCCGACATACTGCGGCTAGATTCAGCTATGGTAAAAGTCACAGTGAATATGGCCATGATACCCTATGAGGGGATATACTCAATATCTATGGAACTAAGTGCTGTTCGTATATTAGAGTGTTTGGCCTCACAAGAAATAAGAAGAAAGAAACAAGCACGGTTGATGCAACAGCAAGACATTGTCATGGTAGATGCCAGCACCTCAACTAGGGACCTGTTACCGGTTAAAGGAGAAGAGGAGGGGCCTTCAAAGGGTCTCATTCCCGCTTTGGAGGCGGCACCAGCCCAGCCCACATGACAAGGCACATGACAATCATCAGACAAGAAGAGACCGAACACCAAGACGCTTTCACCTGTGTCCAAACCGAACAACAGATAAGAGCCCTGCAAGCAGAACGAGCATCCACCGAAAAGGAACAACAAGGAATACAAGAAATCCTGTCCCGGCTGTGGAACAGACCTGACTTTCCAGATTTTTCTGATAACCAACCAAATAAGCAATAATGACTGAAACAAGAGAACCAGAAGAAAACCATCCCTTCATCACCGGCTACATAACCCTAAACGAATTAATAACTCATTGAAATAACCCCATCTACAATCCACGATGTGACTACGAGATCTCCTGCAAAGGAAAGGGCTCTAATAATTATTGGATTGAAACAGAAATGACATTTCGAAATGGAGATTTAGGACAAAAGAAAGCCAGTATAAAAGACCTACAGATGAAATGGGGTAGAATGCCCTTCCATGCAGATGCGGCTATGTGGTGCTGAAACAGTTTTTGTATAGAAACAGTCAATTGGCAAAAGCAAGAAATGTGGGCCATTAAATTCCCCACGGGAGCGCCGTGGATCCTGAACCTTCACTACGACGAAGAATACGTCTACAGATGGGGACCAAACTACTATGACAGTGTTCAACCCCCATATGTAGATGTAAGAAACCACGGCTTGTCCCTGATTTGGACCAATGATGAAGAAATGTACAAAGAGGTTGAAGTACACCGACAAGAACCCAAATGGAAAGACGGGAGGACCCGACTCATCGAGAATTCTACTGACTACCTACAAGTACAAGTAAGAAAAGAAGAATTTAAACGCGACCGAAAAGACAACTACAGTTGTCTAGGAAACCATGGATTCGTGAGGGATTCATGGTGGAAGATAACCTCTTTGATTAACCATATTGAACAACCTGTGTATGAAGAATTAGTACAGGTAAAAGTGGTGAAAAGTGAACAATTAAAATTTTGGTGGATGACAAATAAATGGACTCCTGACAACCCCCCTGGAAATTCAAGCGTTAAAAATACGCTGGGGCCCAAATTATTATGATAATTGCCAGCCTATGTATTTTGAAATAACTATACATGGGCTGCTGCTCTTTACCACAAGCCAAATTATGTATCAATATTTGGCAAAAAGGCCTAAAGGCAACAGTTCGTTTTATGTAATTGAGAATGAAAATATGCTATTGAAAATGGTAGAAAGAAAGGGAGAATATGAAGGTAAAAGATATTAAAAAAAAACCTCCCTTTAGACGTTTTGAGAGCATAGGTCAATATTGCCCACTATGGTGGAAGTTGACTTCATTTGTGACTGAACAAAACCAACCAATTTGGGAAGAACTCATTCTCGTCAGGGAAGGTGTATATGACAAAAGCCTAAAAATTTCCGAAGAAGAACAAGACCTAATAAGAGGGTTAAACTATGGAGATTACACGAAGGGAATGGCGTTGATTACGTCATGGAAGGAGGTGTGGCGAGGTCTCGACCCCAGGATAAAAGACAGGAGAGGAGACTTCTACCAGACACACATCGGCCACAACGAGAACAGCGAACAACCATCCAATAGCAGACAAGACATACAAGCTGAACCATGTCCCTGCCAAGGGACATCAACCCTCAACCGGCTGGAGGAGGGTCACCACGACTGACGACTTTCCATGGAACTGAAGGTGAGGAAAGATACATAATAATGGCCTCATCTATTCCCCCAGTTCCAGCTGTTGATAGTGTCGTCACCCAACAACCAAGCCCTCAATTTGACGGAGCACAGGCGTCTGGCTGGCCAACAGATGAAATAACACCAGCCTACGTCAACACCGCTGAAGAGCCCAGATATGCGATCCCCAGAGCCTCAGCAGTGCCGCCAACCGACATCAATACCGCTGGAGAGCCCAGATATGCAATCCCCAGAGCCTCAGCAAAAACACCAACCTATGTCAACACAACCGACAAGGTAAAAAACTCAAGTTATTATGATTTGCCGCCTACCAGAACAGAAAAGATCGTCAGGTACAGACGGCCAGAGAGTGAGTATCAAAATACTACTCCCGAGAACCCCAAAAGAAAAGACATCTTTTGGCACGAAGAAGTGATCATCTTGGATGACCCAGATCCTGAACCTGAACCTTTCAACCCAGGGAATACAGACTTTGAAGTACCAAAACCCAACATCTTTCCCTTGACAGAAATACCTTGGCTGAAGATCATCTACGACGGGATGGCTACAGTTATATTCTTTACATTGTTGATAGCACTCATTTTTTGTACCGTTAATAAAATGGGCTGAATCAAAAATGAAGATAGCCCCCTAAATTTAAAAGAAGTGCGATATGCTACAACAAAAACATATAACCAGACATGCTGGACTGCCACCTTGAGTACCGTAGACGTAAAGATACAAACCACTACAGAGGCTGACCCCCTGAAAAAGACAACTCAGTACACTCATCTATTTGAAAAAGACCCTTGCTGGTCATGACACCGACAGAACGAAAGATTTGAAGACAATGACAACTTTCACTGACAAGATGATGATAGAAAAACAGTCCCATAATTACCAGGCTGTGTCATACCATGTAAAGACCGTCGACCACACAGCTGATCCTGAAAAGCTGACAGTAGTAATATTAGGACTATTAAGAATGGAACAGAGAGAAGTCAGAAACAATTGGATCCAGTTCAAGGACCAAAAACCATTTTGGTATTCCAACAACAAATGCCGCCCCGCACCGGGACAGAACGGTACTGGATACTGGGACACAGATCAACATCGCGACTTCGTCTCCCCGGCACCAGAAAGGGGAGACTACTGTGTGGAGCTTCGACCAGAGTGGGAACCCTGTTTCAGCTGCATCACCTACAGCTGCGAAGGTAAAACCACGTTAACGTCAACTCCACCTGCAGGCTTTAGCGATCCCCCTGATACCACATCGGGATGGAAGAGCGTCAAGTTCCGGGCCCGAAACAAGAAAAGACTCACAACTAGAGGTAAAAGAGACACTGACATACTAATTGCCCGAAGACAAAGAGAATGTGCCACGGCTATAACAAAGTTAAAGCCATGTTATTGGAATGTGATGAATTCATGTAGATTAAACTACCATGTACGTATGCCTTCATCTTTTACATACGTAGACCGTCAGGGTAGTTTGTTTTATGAATTACCAATAACTCAAAGAATCCCAACAGTTGACTATGAACATTGGATTAATGATTCACTCCCATGGTTATGGGAAAGCCTTTTAAAAGTGTTTTATTGTCAAGAGATCCAAAATCCCGATAATTTGTTCCAGTTGAAACCAATGAGAGAAAAGTTTTGGAACCTGATGAACTGTTTTCAGTGCCCCAAAAAGACTAACAAAATCGATAAGTGTGTTGTGAAAAGAATATATACCAACCTAAATGAAAAAGAATGGTCAGTTGGAAATTCGCCCAGATGCCCCCTGTACGAGGTTAAAAAGATAATAGGCACGAAATTGATACATGATTGTTCAGGACTGCTCAAAAATAGCACTGTGAAAGGAGATTTACAGGCATGGAAAGAGTTCCATACCCGAGATCTCACAAGGACCTGGTGGGGCTTCCAGAGCTGGGAAATGAAAAAATGGGTTATGCCCTGCCTTAACGAATCATCTAACTATTGGATCCAGTATCAGTACCTTGGCTACAGTGTATTCCAAAGAACAAGACACTTATCCAGGAACCTCATGGTCGCCCTATCTATACGTCAGCCCCAGGCCGTGGATGAAGAACTGTAATCCCGAGAAAACATCTTGCCTGATTCAACTGGCCCATTAACCCTGCGGATCAGTACCAAATTGGGGTGAGTTTTGCAAAGACAAATATCCTTATGAAAATTACAGCACCCCCGAAGGAGCCCTGTGGGTCAAGGCTGCAAACACCAACACGTGGAAAAGACGACTACCAGCCGATAGACGGCCATGGTTACAATGGATAAATGACTATGGACTTACTCAAAGTCAATACCCAAGATTCCTGCTCAGTCAACCCGATTCCCTTGTTCAAATCGGAGAGGGACATGCATTCAGAAAATCTCTCTGCGAGGGAAAACAGGTATTGGGGTTTGATTGGATTGGGCCAAACAAAATATACAACAGCGGAACTTGTTTTTCCCCCGCTGAACATTGGCTCCAGTGCGGCCTGGAAAAGACATCCATGACTGTACCTGGTATGAAAAAATTGAATTGGTGTTTGTACAAACTACTAGAGTTGTGATTGATTCTACGCTAGATTTTGCAGAACAAAGCCTAGAAACTGTAGGTTCACGGTTGTGGCAAATGATACATAAGTCATGGAAATGGATTTTACTCAGTGTACTCATAGTTACAGCCACTGCAATAGTCTACGTCTTGACCAAGGGACGAGTCAAGAAGCTGCTCCAACCCAAAAAGAGGGAGGTGCCGAGACCAACCATTGAGATGTTGCCCCTCCCCAGAGGAGGAGACAGGAGGCATATAAGCTCAGGCGGAGCTGAGCCCCTGCCACTTTGACTTTGGTCTTCACTGAGAGCACTCCAAGGTGAAACGGTAACCCTTTTTGTCTATTGAACCATGGCAAATAGTACCATGATTGGAACCCAGGGATGACCTGGGACATTAAACGTGAGTAATGAAATTGAATTTTGGGCATTGTTTGTGATATGGCTGGACTATAGTTGCACAGGTAAGTGGGACTGGCTACAGTTTACCCAAATTATTATTTTGATATTAACGGTGACAAAGGTCCTGGTGCTACAGTTTATGTTCCAAACATACACCCTGGGACTTGGCCTTTTTGTCGTGTACATGCATGAAGGCATACACATTGATTGGAAAACAGCTAGAGGTATTGCTGAAGTTGTTGCCCTCCTTTTTGGGCTACACTTGACATGGCCTCTACCTTCACATTTCACTTGATTTACGGAACCGTGATCTTAGAAGGTATGTTAGCCATGGCCCTAGCCATTTATGTAATCGGCTTAGTTGCTCGCCTTAAAAGGTAATGTAGGACAGAAACGGGTTTGGATAATTAGATCGGATAAATTAGTAATATGGGGAGTGATATGGGGTTTCATATCCATGCTCCTATGGTTTGATATTATAGACCAACTGGTTTTGTTTGCCTGGTTCTTTACATATTCCGCGTTTTTTACCCTTCCACCTCGGACTGCCAATGAGAGTAGAGTAGAGGGCAAGTTCCCTCAATTGGTTCATTATCACCTGGGATTGTGAGCCCATCCGGTTTGGCCAGAATCCCTCAAGATGTTTCCGTTACCGTTGATCAATTTGGAAAATGAGAGGTTCACCAATTAAACAAAATAAAAAATGATGATTAAAAATTGATTAAGATATTTTGCCTAGAGGGGCTGTATATAGCATGCTGATGCTTTTTGCTGCTATTATCCTGTTCTTATCTTGTTTGGTAAATTTGATTTGTGTTATAGACCCCTACTCCACGGTGTATCCTGTGCGGTACCATCCGCATGAAATATGCTTGGCTCGTTGGAGGAGCGATGATGGGAACATGTTGCTTCCTGTTCTCGGCTCAGTCCGACTGGTTCCTGTGTGAGGGGCTCTACGTTAAAAATGGCAGTGAAGTTAACGTGAGACAAGATTAGGCACAATCTGACTTTTATATGCTGGTCTCTGAGTCCTCCAGCATGTTACACTCGACCCGGGGAGATCTTAGACACCCTGAGACCTATGTCGACGGACTTGGGACATGCCTCGGGTACACTTACCCGCTGTTTCATATGACCTGGCAACTCAGAGATGATTCCCGTTGTATCACCACACATCATGACGACGGCACCTGCCTGCTGATCTCGTCTTGACGCTCATACACAGACTGGATCCCGAGGAGAGGTGGCCCTCTCCCCCTTGTGCCTCCAGCCCAGCCTCGGGCTAGTCGGCAGGTTCCTCCTGTGCTACGACCTGTTCAACAGATCCTTACGATCGACCACAATAACATCGAGGTCGCCCCGGAACAGTGAGACTACTGCTGGTGGGTTTCCAGAAGGAGGTTCAAGAGCTGCTACAGCTGATCAGCTCACACCTACCCCTTCCCCTAACCCACTGAGAGACATTGGGGTCCTGCCCTTGCCAGGACCTCCACCGCCTGATGAGACGACATCTGCGTCTGAAATATTGATGCGCCTCATCGATGCTGACTTGGCCACCTCGGCTTCATCCACGCCTGATACGCCTGTCCGCTACAGAGTTGATGATCGTGGCGGGTACTTGGTGCGTATCTATGATGACATCCCTTCGCTCTCAGAGATGAGACAAGTTGGAACTGACGTGGGTGACAGCCCAATGGTGGTTGATGTCGCTAACCTTTCCTCTGGGGGCGACCCGTCTGACGATTCGTCTGATGATGGATGATCATACAGATCTCTACATCTTCCATTGCGTCGGGATCTCTTCTTCAACCCTCCCATCTCATGGAGGGGGTGTCTTGTAACATGGACAGATGTTACTAAAGACGGGACATGAATGAACTGATGTGATGTTACTAACAGTGACAATGAAGTTCAATAATGTGTATTGATGGAATGAATGCCATGTTAAAAAGGTGATATGAGATAGCCGGGTTGTAATGATTACATATATAAATTGCTTTTAGTATAATGTCAACTTCACTAACATTTAAACATGCCTCATCACTGCTTGATAAATATATAAGTAAGAGCCAAGCAATAACACGTAACACACACACACATATTACACAAGAGAGGGGAACCAAGGTTAGGCTTGTCACAAAAGGTGACATGAAAAGGAATATCTGTAATCATGTTTTATACTCCCTTATATTGAGGAGTAAAAGTGTTATATTAATCAATGTTTTTATGGGCAGAATAATGAATAAAGCTTTGAAATATGAATAAGAATAAGTGGAGACATGTTTATCAGAGGTCACAAGATTTGTGAATAACACCTCGTGGTGGACAAGTCATGAGGCCTGTCCGCCACTTTAGTAGACAAAGGGTTTAGTGTATTAAATGACATCAGACATTCCACTGTCACAACAACATGTTTTGCAAGCAATCACAAGCCATAGTCACAAGACTTTTGAGAAATAGACTTTTGTAATAGAACATTTTGCAAGTAGTCACAAGATTTTTAGAGAAGACTGTCAGCACATATAACTCGTGATTTGCTGAAACAGGTACAAACTGGTTGAGACATACACACACATACCTTTGTTTGCCCTAACATACACCAAGAGAAGCTAAGACAAGCCCCCGAGATTATAAAAGGGTAAAACTGAAGAAGTCTCATTGCAAAAAAGAAGGGATCATCAACGGAGTGCCGTTGGATGTGACTTCTACACTTTTTGCCATGGCTTATCTTTGCAGGATTGAGGAATGTCTTTTAACAAGTAAGAAATAGGAGCAATTTGTAGTTGTCAAGTTACTGAGTCCTGATGTTAAAGGATTATAGTTTTCCTATTCTTATCTAATTATTATTAAATTAAAAGCAAAGAGATTAGATAGCCCGATTCCTTAATTTTTCCCTTTAGGCCTTTTTGGCCTAAAGGTCATTTGACTTTGGTGGTTTATTACAGATTAGCTACCTGTCTTAACCACTTATCAAAAGAATAATACTTTTTCAAAGCTTTTGCCCTTTCTTTTACTTTGTTGGATTTTGCCATTTGTCATCATGGAAACAGGAGCAAACTATGTATTGTGAGTATATGAGGTTTGACCTGTTAAGAATACTTTGTGTATTGTCATATATTCATAATCAGTATATAATCCTTATTGAATGATTTTGCTTTGCTATTGATTTGAATATTAATCATGTAATAAATCAAGAAAGACAAAATGTGGTTTCGAATCTTTATGTGTATTGTAACATTAATCATTGACTTCTTAAATCCTACTTTTACTTTTCTACTTTAAAACTTAATTACCATTTGAATCATACTTTGATATTCCTTAAGATCTCTTACCGAGTTATAGATAACAATTCTAAACTAGAGCTGCGAGCAGCTATAAAGGGCCCTCGCAGCCCGGGCCATGTTGGGGTACTTGCACGTTGGGGTACTCGCACGTTGGGGTATTGGCACATTGGGAGCAAAATTTCTTTGAACATGGCATGATAAACCTTTACATGTGGATTTTTTTATGCCAGGTGTGATGTGGGTGTCAAGCTCAATGGATTTTGGTGATTGTTAAGATCAGCAAAAATCAGCGCCCTTTTTTATTTTTAGGGAATGAGTTGACCTGATTGGTATTTTTTGCAAAAGTATATATACCCATCATCGCTCGTACTCATTGCACGATGTTGCTTTTATTGTCCATAGACGCGATCAAAAATAAATAAAACAAAATAAAAAAAGTACATATGTTTGGATCGGTCTGATACCAGTGAGCATCTTGAGTAGTGGAAAGTAAAAGAATATTCATAAATGACTTAGTTATAACACTTACAATGAGTTCACAAATTTTGTACAAAATACCATAAGTGGGTTTGTTTTTTGTTTTATGCCTCAAGGACTAGGTGGCGCTGTATTTATAACTGAATTTTGTCATAGAGATACCTTCAGGCCTTGACTATAAATATACATGTCAAGTTTGGGATTTTTTGAAGCATGTACCGCGGAGTTATTAAGCATATCCTTCATTCACGATACTGCTTTTAACGTCCATAGAGGCTCTCAAAAATAAATAAAACAAAATAATAAATACGTATGTTTGGATAGGTCCGATGCCAATGAACATTTTGAGTGGTGGAAAGTAAAAGAATATTCATAAATGACTTAGTTATCACACTGAGAATGAGTTTACAATTTTTGTAAAAATACCATAAGTGGGGTATTTTTTTTTCTGCCTCAAGAGCTAGGTGGCGCTGCATATATAACTGAATGTTGTCATAGAGATACCTTCAGGCCTTGACGATAAACATACATGTCAAGTTTGGGATTTTTTGGAGCATGTACCGGGGAGTTATTAAGCATATTATTTTTCAGTGCTTAACACAAATTTTGATGGCCCGCCCTCATCATATAGTATTTCGAAAAGTCAAGATTTTTTTCCCCTGTCGTTGGCTCAGGTCTTGACATGGTCCAGGTGAAGTCTTAACTCAGTCGGATGAAACGTGTAGGAGAAGTGGGCAAAAGTATGCCCCCTATAAATGTGCAAAAATCGTAAAAAAATGGGACATTCAAAAATTCGTAGCTCACTTCCTGTCCATTTTAGCATATGGGCCCAAGAGACTTTTTTGTAGGTCTTGGGCTCCCTCATACACCTAAAAATATTCGTCGTTCTTGCTTAAACGTACAACAAGGGCTGCTTCGTTAAAAATTTCGAGGGGGCACTATTGAGTCATTTTCGTAAAAATAGCACAATCAACAAGAAAATATTGCTCATTTTACCAGGCCAGATGTCTGTGCCAAGTTTCATGAGTTTCTGCGCATGTTTAGACCCTCAAAACTGGCGTTGTTTTCTTGGCGAACAGTGCTTAGCCACTCCCACAGCGATTCGCGAAAACTCACAAACTTCGTGTTGTGACATCATGAAAGCCGAAACCCTCATCTGAGCAAATATGAGGTAGGTCCAGTTAATGTGTTTGGAGAAAAACGTAGAAGAAAATTCGTAAGAAAAAAAATTGCCACGAGGTGGCGCTATCAGTAAGATGACATAAGTTCGTAGATGTCTTTAGGGGTGGACTCTCATCAAATGTGTGAAATTTTGAGAAGATAGGATCATCTCGGTCAAGTTAATGCAGCTTTTATTGTCACGAAAAATCTTCAGACTTTGCGGCACCGTAACGGCCACGCCCTTTGGCGAAAAGTTACAATATTCGGTGTGGGGCATGATCAACATCTTAAGGCTTTTCTGATCAATTTTCAACTGGATCCCTTCAACGAGCTCAGCACAATAGCTAAAAACGTAAAGTATGACATTTATTGTTACCACTAGGTATCGCTATTTGTATAACTGAATTTTATCATTTTTATGTTTTCAGGCTGTAACTATGAAGTTGTATGAGAAGTTTGGGATTTTTTGGAGCTTGTACATGGGAGTTATTAAGCATTTTGTCTTTCTGGACAAATGAAATTTTA
Organism: Festucalex cinctus; assembly: GCF_051991245.1. NCBI lineage: Eukaryota > Metazoa > Chordata > Actinopteri > Syngnathiformes > Syngnathidae > Festucalex > Festucalex cinctus. The sequence goes on along the minus strand of NC_135419.1, from coordinate 26,322,218 downwards.
AAGGCAATATTTGATGCCCCGCCCCCGTCATATAGTATTTCGAAAAGTCAAGATATTTTGCCCAGTTGTTGTCTCAGGTCTTGAGATGATAGATGCCAAGTTTGAAGTCAATCGGAATAAAACTGTTTGCCGAGGGGGAAAAAGAATGACCACAGTGAATGTGCAAAATAGGCCAAAATTGGACATTCAAAAATACATAACTCACTTCCTGTACATTTTTGCTACATGGTCCCAAATGACTTTTTGTGCGTCCCGGGGTGCTACAAGTGCCTGCCAAATTTCGTAGCTCGAGGTCAAACGTGCCGGGATTGGTTTTTATTTTTTTATGCTAGGGGGCGCTATAGAGTCTCGTTGTTATGACAACATCAGAATATCAAATTTTTCGCCGGGCCCAAAGAGTATGCAAATTTCGGTGAGTTTTCGTAAATGTTTAGGTCCTCAAAAATGCGATCGTTTGCGGAGAATAAAGAAGTAGAATAATAATAATAACTAGAGCTGCGAGCAGCTATAAAGGGCCCTCGCAGCCCGGGCCACGTTGGGGTCCTTGCACGTTGGGGTACTTCCACGTTGGGGTACTGGCATATTGGAAGCAAAATCTCTTTGAAAATGGCACAATAAACGTTTACATGTAGAATATTTTTTTTGCCAGTGTGCGTCAAGCTCAACAGGTTTTGGTGATTATTAAGACCTGCAAAAATCAGCGTCCTTTTTTATTTTTAGGCAATGAGTTGCCCTGATTGGTATTTTTTGTAAAAGTCTATATACACATCATCGCTTGTTGTACTCATTGCACAATGTTACTTTTATTGTCCAAAGGGGCAATCAAAAATGAATAAAACAAAATGGAAACGTACATACGTTTGGATCGGTGTGAAGCCAGTGAACAATTTGAGTGGTGGAAACTAAAAGAATATTCATAAATGACTTAGTTATCACACTTAGAATGAGTTTACATTTTTTGTACAAAATACCGTATGTGTTTTTTTTTTTTTTATGCCTCAAGGGCTAGGTGGCGCTGTAATTATAACTGAATGTTGTCATAGAGATACCTTCAGGCCTTGATTATAAGCATACATGTCAAGTGTGGGATTTTTTTTGGAGCATGTACCGTGGAGTTATTAAGCATATCCTTCATTCACGATATTGCTTTTAATGTCCACAGAGGCTATCAAAAATAAATAAAAATATATATATGTTTGGATAAGTCTGATGCCAGTGAACATTTTGAGTGGTGGAAACTAAAAGAATATTCATAAATGACTTAGTTATCACACTTAGAATGAGTTTACATTTTTTGTACAAAATACCGTATGTGGGGTATTTATTTTTTTCATGCCTCAAGGGCTAGGTGGCGCTGCATATATAACTGAATGTTGTCATAGAGATACCTTCAGGCCTTGACGATAAACATACGTCAAGTTTGGGATTTTTTTGGAGCATATATCGTTGAGTTATTAAGCATATCCTTTTTCAGTGCGAAACACAAATTTTGATCATAGGATCATCTCGGTCAAGTTCATGCAGCTTTTATTGTCACGAAAAATATTCAGACTTTGCGGCACCGTAACGGCCACGCCCTTTGGCGAAAAGTTACAATATTCGGTGTGGGGCATGATCAACATCTTAAGGCTTTTCTGACCAATTTTCAACTGGATCCCTACAACGAGCTCAGCGCAGTAGCTAAAAACGTAAAGTATGACATTTATTGTTACCACTAGGTGGTGCTATATTTATAACTGAATTTTATCATACAGATGGTTTCAGGCCGTGACTATTACGTTGCCTGAGAAGTTTGAGATTTTTTGGAGCTTGAACATGGGAGTTATTAAGCATTTGCTCTTTCTGGACAAATGAAATTTTAAATACAATATTTGATGCCCCGCCCCCATCATATAGTATTTCGAAAAGGCAAGACTTTTTGCCCAGTTGTTCTCTCAGGTCTTGAGATGATAAATGCCAAGTTTGATGTCAATTGGATGAAAAATGTTTGCAGAGGGGGAAAAAGCATGACCACAGTGAATGTGCCAAAATAGGCCAAAATTGGACATAAAAAAAATTCATAGCTCATTTCCTGTACATTTTAGCTACATGGTCCCAATAGACTTTTTTGTGCGTCTCGGGGTGCTACACGTGCCTGCCAATTTTCGTTGCTCTAGCTCAAATGTGCCGGGCTTGGTTTTTATTTTTCTACGCTAGGGGGCGCTATAGACTAACGTTGTTATGACAATGTCAGAATATCAAATTTTTCGCCGGGCCTGGAGGAGTGTGCAAAGTTCGGTGAGTTTTCGTGAATGTTTAGGTACCCAAAATCGCGTTCGTTTGCGGAGAATAAAGAAGAAGAAGAAGAAGAAGAAGGAGAAGAAGAAGGAGAAGAAGAAGAAGGAGAAGAAGAAGAAGGAGAAGAAGAAGAAGGAGAAGGAGAAGAAGGAGGAGGAGAAGAAGGAGGAGGAGAAGAAGGAGGAGGAGGAGAAGAAGGAGGAGGAGGAGAAGAAGGAGAAGGAGGAGAAGAAGGAGAAGAAGAAGAAGGAGAAGAAGAAGAAGGAGAAGAAGGAGAAGGAGAAGATGAAGAAGGAGAAGGAGAAGATGAAGAAGAAGAAGAAGAAGAAGGAGGAGGAGAAGGAGAAGAAGAAGAAGGAGGAGGAGAAGGAGAAGAAGAAGAAGAAGAAGAAGGAGGAGAAGGAGGAGGAGGAGAAGGAGAAGGAGAAGGAGAAGGAGAAGAAGGAGAAGAAGGAGAAGAAGAAGGAGGGACCTCGCAGCGGTCGCTGCTCGGGCCCTAACTAGAGCTGCGAGCAGCTATAAAGGGCCCTCGCAGCCCGGGCCACGTTGGGGTACTTGCACGTTGGGGTACTGGCACGTTGGAAGCAGAATTTCTTTGAAAATGGCATGATAAACCATTACATGTGTTTTTTTATTTATTTTTTTGCCAGGTGTGATGAGTGTGTCAAGCTCAATGGGTTTTGGTGATATTTAAGATCTGCAAAAATCAGCGTCTTTTTTTTATTTTTAGGCAAGGAGTTGCCCTGATTGGTAGTTTTCGTAAAAGTATATATACACACATCATCGCTCGTACTCATTGCACAATGTTGCTTTTATTGTCCATAGAGGCGATCAAAAAAAAATGAAACTAAATGAAAAAAGTACATATGTTTGGATCGGTCTGATGCCAGTGAACATATTGAGTGGTGGAAAGTAAAAGAATATTCATAAATGACTTAGTTAAAACACTTACGAGTTTACAATTTTTGTAAAAATACCGTAAGTGAGGCTTTTTTTTTTTTTTTTATGCCTCAAGGACTAGGTGGCGCTGTATTTATAACTATTATTATAAACTATTATTTATTGCCACGAAAAATTTTCAGATTTTGCGGCACCGTAATGGCCACGCCCTTTGTCGAAAAGCTACAACATTCGGTGTGGGGCATGATCAACATCTTAAGGCTTTTCTGACCAATTTTCAACTGGATCCCTTCAACGAGCTCGGCAGTAGCTAAAAACGTACAGTATGACATTTATTGTTACCACTAGGCGGCGCTAAATGTATAACTGAATTTTATTATATAGATGTTTTCAGGCCGTGACTATTAAGTTGCATGAGAAGTTTGAGATTTTTTGGAGCTTGTACATGGGAGTTATTAAGCATTTTGTCTTTCTGTGCAAATGAAATTTGAAAGGCAATTTTTGATGCCCCGCCCCCGTCATATAGTATTTCGAATAGTCAAGATATTTTGCCCAGTTGTTGTCTCAGGTCTTGAGATGATACATGGCAATTTTGAAGTCAATTGGATCAAAAATGTTTGCAAAGGGGGGAAAAGCATGACCACAGTGAATGTGCCAAAATGGGACAAAATTGGACATTCAAAAATTCATAGCTCACTTCCTGTACATTTTAGGAAATGGCTTCCATTGACTTTTTTTGTGCGTCTCGGGGTGCTACATGTGCCTGCCAATTTTCGTAGCTCTAGGTCAAACGGGCCGCGATTGGTTTTCATTTTTCTACGCTAGGGGGCGCTATAGAGTCGCGTTGTTATGAAAACTACATAATATCAAATTTTTCGCCGGGCCCGAAGAGATTGCAAAGTTTGGTGAGTTTTCGTAAATGTTTAGGTCCTCAAAAATGCGATCGTTTGCGGAGAATAAAGAAGAAGAAGAAGAAGCGGAATAATAATAACTAGAGCTGCGAGCAGCTATAAAGGGCCCTCGCAGCCCGGGCCACATTGGGGTATTTGCACGTTGGGGTACTTGCACGTTGGGGTACTCGCACATTGGGGTACTGGCACATTAGGAGCAAAATTTCTTTTAACATGGCATGATAACCTTTACATGTGGATTTTTTTTGCCAGGTGTGATGTGTGTGTCAAGCTCAATGGGTTTTGGTGATTGTTAAGATCTGCAAAAATCAGCGTCCTTTTTTATTTTTAGGGAATGAGTTGACCTGATTGGTATTTTTTGCAAAAGTATATACACCCATCATCGCTCGTACTCATTGCACAATGTTGCTTTTATTGTCCATAGAGGCTATCAAAAATAAATAAAACAAAATAAAAAAGTACATACGTTTGGATCGGTCTGATACCAGTGAACATCTTGAGTGGTGGAAACTAAAAGAATATTCATAAATGACTTAGTCATCACACTTAGAATGAGTTTACATTTTTTGTACAAAATACCGTATGTGGGTTTTTGTTTTTTTATATGCCTCAAGGGCTAGGTGGCGCTGTATTTATAACTGAATGTTGTCATCGAGATACCTTCAGGCCTTGATTATAAGCATACATGTCAAGTGTGGGATTTTTTTTGGAGCATGTACTGTGGAGTTATTAAGCATATCCTTCATTCACGATATTGCTTTTAATGTCCACAGAGGCTATCAAAAATAAATAAAAATATATATGTTTGGATAAGTCTGATGCCAGTGAACATTTTGAGTGGTGGAAACTAAAAGAATATTCATAAATGACTTAGTTATCACACTTAGAATGAGTTTACATTTTTTGTACAAAATACCGTATGTGGGGTATTTTTTTTTTATGCCTCAAGGGCTAGGTGGCGCTGCATATATAACTGAATGTTGTCATAGAGATAGCTTCAGGCCTTGACGATAAACATACATGTCAAGTTTGGGATATTTTGGAGCATGTATCGGGGAGTTATTAAGCATATCCTTTTTCAGTGCGAAACACAAATTTTGATGCCCCGCCTTCATCATATAGTATTTCGAAAGGTCAAGATTTTTCCCCCTGTCGTTGGCTCAGGTCTTGACATGGTCCAGGTCAAGTCTTAACTCAGTCAGATGAAACGTGTAGGAGAAGTGGGCAAAAGTCTGCCCCCTGTGAATGTGCAAAAATCGTCAAAAATGGTACATTCAAAAATTCGTAGCTCACTTCCTGTTCATTTTAGCAAATAGGTCCAAGAGACTTTTTTGTAGGTCTTGGGCTCCCTCATACACCTAAAAATTTCCAAAGATCTTGTTTAAACGTACAAGCGGGGCTGCTTCGTTAAAAATTTCTAGGGGGCGCTATTGAGTCATTTTTGTAAAAATAGCACAATACATGATAAAATATTACTGTGACATCATGAAGGCCGAAACCCTCATCTGAGCAAATATGAGGTAGGTCCAGTTAACGTGTTTGGAGAAAAATGTTGAAGAAAATTCATAAGAAAAAAAGAATTGCCACTTGGTGGCGCTATAAGTAAGATGAAATATAAGTTCGTAGATGTCTTAAGGGCTGGACTCTCATCAAATGTGTGAAATTTTGAAAAGATAGGATCATCTGGGTCAAGTTAAAGCAGCTTTTATTGCCACGAAAAATTTTCAGATTTTGCGGCACCGTAATGGCCACGCCCTTTGGCGAAAAGCTACAACATTCGGTGTGGGGCATGATCAACATCTTAAGGCTTTTCTGACCAATTTTCAACTGGATCCCTTCAACGAGCTCGGCACAGTAGCTAAAAACGTACAGTATGACATTTATTGTTACCACTAGGTGGCGCTAAATGTATAACTGAATTTTATTATATAGATGTTTTCAGGCCGTGACTATTAAGTTGCATGAGAAGTTTGAGATTTTTTGGAGCTTGTACATGGGAGTTATTAAGCATTTTGTCTTTCTGTACAAATGAAATTTGAAAGGCAATTTTTGATGCCCCGCCCCCGTCATATAGTATTTCGAATAGTCAAGATATTTTGCCCAGTTGTTGTCTCAGGTCTTGAGATGATACATGGCAATTTTGAAGTCAATTGGATCAAAAATGTTTGCAAAGGGGGGAAAAGCATGACCACAGTGAATGTGCCAAAATGGGACAAAATTGGACATTCAAAAATTCATAGCTCACTTCCTGTACATTTTAGGAAATGGCTTCCATTGACTTTTTTGTGCGTCTCGGGGTGCTACATGTGCCTGCCAATTTTCGTAGCTCTAGATCAAATGGGCCGGGATTGGTTTTCATTTTTCTACGCTAGGGGGCGCTATAGAGTCGCGTTGTTATGAAAACTACATAATATCAAATTTTTCGCCGGGCCCGAAGAGATTGCAAAGTTTGGTGAGTTTCGTAAATGTTTAGGTCCTCAAAAATGCGATCGTTTGCGGAGAATAAAGAAGAAGAAGAAGAAGCGGAATAATAATAACTAGAGCTGCGAGCAGCTATAAAGGGCCCTCGCAGCCCGGGCCACATTGGGGTATTTGCACGTTGGGGTACTGGCACATTAGGAGCAAAATTTCTTTTAACATGGCATGATAACCTTTACATGTGGATTTTTTTTGCCAGGTGTGATGTGTGTGTCAAGCTCAATGGGTTTTGGTGATTGTTAAGATCTGCAAAAATCAGCGTCCTTTTTTATTTTTAGGGAATGAGTTGACCTGATTGGTATTTTTTGCAAAAGTATATACACCCATCATCGCTCGTACTCATTGCACAATGTTGCTTTTATTGTCCATAGAGGCTATCAAAAATAAATAAAACAAAATAAAAAAGTACATATGTTTGGATCGGTCTGATACCAGTGAACATCTTGAGTAGTGGAAAAAGTAAAAGTATATTCAGAAATGACTTAGCTATAACACTTAGAATGAGTTCGCAAATTTTGTACAAAATACCGTAAGTGGTTTTTTTTGTGTTTTTTTTAATGCCTCAAGGACTAGGTGGCGTTGTATTTATAACTGAATTTTGTCATAGAGATACATTCACGCCTTGACTATAAATATACATGTCAAGATTGGAATTTTTTGAAGCATGTACCGGGGAGTTATTAAGCATATCCTTCATTCACGATACTGCTTTTAACTTCCATAGAGGCTATCAAAAATAAATAAAACTAAATAAAAAATATGTATGTTTGGATAGGTCTGATGCCAGTGAACATTTTGAGTGGTGGAAAGTAAAAACATTCATAAATGACTTTGTGAACTCATTCTCAGTGTGATAACTATTTTTGTAAAAATACCGTAAGTGGGGTATTTTTTTTTATGCCTGAAGGGCTAGGTGCCGCTGCATATATAACTGAATGTTGTCATAGAGATAGCTTCAGGCCTTGACTATGAACATACATGTCAAGTTTGGGATTTTTTTGGAGCATGTACCGTCGAGTTATTAAGCATATCCTTTTTCAGTGCTTAACACAAATTTTGATGCCCCGCCCTCATCATATAGTATTTCGAAAAGTCAAAAATTTTTCCCCCTGTCGTTGGCTCAGGTCTTGACATGGTCCAGGTCAAGTCTGAAGTCAGTTGGATGAAACGTGTAGGAGAAGTGGGCAAAAGTATGCCCCGTGTAAATGTGCAAAAATCGTCAAAAATGGGACATTCAAAAATTCGTAGCTCACTTCCTGTTCATTTTAGCACATGGGTCCAAGAGACTTTTTTTGTAGGTCTTGGGCTCCCTCATACACCTAAAAATTTCCAAAGATCTTGCTTAAACGTACAACCGGGGCTGCTTCGTTAAATATTTCTAGGGGGCGCTATTGAGTCATTTTTGTAAAAATAGCACAATCCACAATAAAATATTGCTCATTTTGCCCTGCAAGATGTGTGCGCCAAGTTTCATGAGTTTCTGTGCATGTTTCAGCCCTCAAAATTGGCATTATTTTCTTGGCGAACAGCGCTTAGCCACGTCCACAGCGATTAGCAAAAACTCACAAACTTCGTGTTGTGACATCATGAAGGCCGAAACCTTCATCTGAGCAAATATGAGGTAGGTCCAGTAAACGTGGTTGGAGAAAAATGGAGAAGAAAATCCGTAAGAAAAAAAAATTGCCACTAGGTGGCGCTATAAGTAAGATGAAATATAAGTTCGTAGATGTCTTAAGGGCTGGACTCTCATCAAATGTGTGAAATTTTGAGAAGATAGGATCATCTGGGTCAAGTTAAAGCAACTTTTATTGATAAATCTTCAGATTTCGCGGCACCGTAACGGCCACGCCCTTTGGCGAAAAGTTACAATATTCGGTGTGGGGCATGATCAACATCTTAAGGCTTTTCTGACCAATTTTCAACTGGATCCCTTCAACGAGCTCAGCACAGTAGCTAAAAACGTAAAGTATGACATTTATTGTCACCACGAGGTGGCGCTATATGTATAACTGAATTTTATCATATAGATGTTTTCAGGCCGTGACTATTACGTTGCCTGAGAAGTTTGAGATTTTTTGGAACTTGAACATGGGAGTTATTAAGCATTTGCTCTTTCTGGACAAATGAAATTTTAAAGGCAATTTTTGATGCCCCGCCCCCGTCATATAGTATTTCAAAAAGTAAAGTTTTTTTGCCCAGTTGTTGTCTCGGGTCTTGAGATGATTCATGGCAAGTTTGAAGTCAACTGGATGAAAAATGTTTGCAAAGGGGGAAAAAGCATGACCACAGTGAATGTGCCAAAATGGGCCAAAATTGGACATTCAAAAATCCATAGCTCACTTCCTGTACATTTTAGGAAATGGCTTCCACTGACTTTTTTGTCCGTCTCGGGGTGCTACACGTGCCTGCCAATTTTCGTAGCTCTAGGTCAAACGGGCCGGGATTGGTTTTTATTTTTCTACGCTAGGGGGCGCTATAGAGTCGCGTTGTTATGATAACAACATATCAAATTTTTCGCCGGGCCCGAAGAGATTGCAAAGTTTGGTGAGTTTTCGTAAATGTTTAGGTCCTCAAAAATGCGATAGTTTGCGGAGAATAAAGAAGAAGAAGAAGAAGAAGCAGAATAATAATAACTAGAGCTGCGAGCAGCTATAAAGGGCCCTCGCAGCCCGGGCCACGTTGGAGTCCTTGCACGTTGGGGTACTTGCACGTTGGGGTACTGGCATATTGGAAGCAAAATTTCTTTGAAAATGGCATAATAAACGTTTACATGTAGAATATTTTTTTTGCCAGTGTGTGTCAAGCTCAACGGGTTTTGGTGATTGTTAAGACCTGCAAAAATCAGCGTCCTTTTTTATTTTTAGGCAATGAGTTGCCCTGATTGGTATTTTTTGTAAAAGTGTATATATACACATCATCGCTCGTTGTACTCATTGCACAATGTTACTTTTATTGTCCAAAGGGGCAATCAAAAATGAATAAAACAAAATGGAAACGTACATACGTTTGGATCGGTGTGAAGCCAGTGAACAATTTGAGTGGTGGAAACTAAAAGAATATTCAGAAATGACTTAGTCATCACACTTAGAATGAGTTTAAATTTTTTTTGTACAAAATACCATATGTGGGTTTTTTTTTTTTTATATAAGCCTCAAGGGCTAGGTGGCGCTGTATTTATAACTGAATGTTGTCATCGACATACCTTCAGGCCTTGATTATAAGCATACATGTCAAGTGTGGGATTTTTTTTGGAGCATGTACCGGGGAGTTATTAAGCATATCCTTCATTCACGATATTGCTTTTAATGTCCACAGAGGCCATCAAAAATAAATAAAAATATATATATGTTTGGATAAGTCTGATGCCAGTGAACATTTTGAGTGGTGGAAACTAAAAGAATATTCATAAATGACTTAGTTATCACACTTAGAATGAGTTTACATTTTTTGTACAAAATACCGTATGTGGGGTATTTTTTTTTTATGCCTCAAGGGCTAGGTGGCGCTGCATATATAACTGAATGTTGTCATAGAGATAGCTTCAGGCCTTGACGATAAACATACATGTCAAGTTTGGGATTTTTTGGAGCATGTACCGGGGAGTTATTAAGCATATCCTTTTTCAGTGCGAAACACAAATTTTGATGCCCCGCCTTCATCATATAGTATTTCGAAAGGTCAAGATTTTTCCCCCTGTCGTTGGCTCAGGTCTTGACATGGTCCAGGTCAAGTCTTAACTCAGTCAGATGAAACGTGTAGGAGAAGTGGGCAAAAGTCTGCCCCCTGTGAATGTGAAAAAATTGTCAAAAATGGGACATTCAAAAATTCGTAGCTCACTTCCTGTTCATTTTAGCATATGGGTCAATTAGACTTTTTTGTAGGTCTTGGGCTCCCTCATACACCTAAAAATATTCGTCGTTCTTGCTTAAACGTACAACCGGGGCTGCTTCGTTAAAAACTTCTAGGTGGCGCTATTGAGTCATTTTTGTAAAAATAGCACAATCAACAATAAAATATTGCTCATTTTACCAGGCCAGATGTGTGTGCCAAGTTTCATGAGTTTCTGTGCATGTTTAGACCCTCAAAACTGGCGTTGTTTTCTTGGCGAACAGCGCTTAGCCACACCCACAGCAATTCGCGAAAACTCACAAACTTCGTGTTGTGACATCATGAAGGCCGAAACCCTCATCTGAGCAAATATGAGGTAGGTCCAGTTAACGTGTTTGGAGAAAAACGTAGAAGAAAATTCGTAAGAAAAAAAATTGCCACTAGGTGGCGCGATCAGTTAGATGAAATATAAGTTCATAGATGTCTTTAGGGCTGGACTCTCATCAAATGTGTGAAATTTTGAGAAGATAGGATCATCTCGGTCAAGTTAATGCAGCTTTTATTTTCACGAAAAATCTTCAGACTTTGCGTCACCGTAGCAGCCACGCCCTTTGGCGAAAAGTTACAATATTCGGTGTGGGGCATGATCAACATCTTAAGGCTTTTCTGACCAATTTTCAAATGGATCCCTTCAACAAGCTCAGCACAGTAGCTAAAAATGTAAAGTATGACATTTATTGTAACCACTAGGTGGCGCTATATGTATAACTGAATTTTATCATATAGATGTTTTCAGGCCGTGACTATTACGTTGCCTGAGAAGTTTGAGATTTTTTGGAACTTGAACATGGGAGTTATTAAGCATTTGCTCTTTCTGGACAAATGAAATTTTAAAGGCAATATTTGATGCCCCGCCCCCGTCATATAGTATTTCAAAAAGGCAAGATGTTTTGCCCAGTTGTTCTCTCAGGTCTTGAGATGATAAATGCCAAGTTTGAAGTCAATTGGATGAAAAATGTTTGCAAAGGGGGAAAAAGCATGACCACAGTGAATGTGCCAAAATAGGCCAAAATTGGACATAAAAAAATTCATAGCTCACTTCCTGTACATTTTAGCTACATGGTCCCAATAGACTTTTTTTTGTGCGTCTCGGGGTGCTACACGTGCCTGCCAATTATTGTTGCTCTAGCTCAAACGTGCCGGGCTTGGTTTTTATTTTTCTACGCTAGGGGGCGCTATCGAGTCGCATTGTTATGACGACTTAATAATATCAAATTTTTCGCCGGGCCTGAGGAGTGTGCAAAGTTCGGTGAGTTTTCGTGAATGTTTAGGTACCCAAAATCGCGATCGTTTGCGGAGAATAAAGAAGAAGAAGAATAATAATAATAACTAGAGCTGCGAGCAGCTATAAAGGGCCCTCGCAGCCCGGGCCACATTGGGGTCCTTGCACGTTGGGGTACTTGCACGTTGTGGTACTGGCACGTTGGGGTACTGGCATATTGGAAGCAAAATTTCTTTGAAAATGGCATAATAAACGTTTACATGTAGAATATTTTTTTGCCAGTGTGTGTGTCAAGCTCAACGGGTTTTGGTGATTGTTAAGACCTGCAAAAATCAGCGTCCTTTTTTATTTTTAGGCAATGAGTTGCCCTGATTGGTATTTTTTTGTAAAAGTGTATATACACACATCATCGCTCGTTGTACTCATTGCACAATGTTACTTTTATTGTCCAAAGGGGCAATCAAAAATGAATAAAACAAAATGGAAACGTACATACGTTTGGATCGGTGTGAAGCCAGTGAACAATTTGAGTGGTGGAAACTAAAAGAATATTCATAAATGACTTAGTTATCACACTTAGAATGAGTTTACATTTTTTGTACAAAATACCGTATGTGGGGTACACAGACAACCAGTCACACAGAGGAACTACATTTCCCATCGCGAGATGCTGTGACTATCGCGTGACCGGTAGCGAGACTGGGAAAATCTAACATGGCGGCGCTCTGCTGCTAAAATAGAATTAGCTTTATATTTCTAATTAAACCCGAATTTAATGATTAGATAAATTCGATTTTTTTCTTTTCTAAGAAAGATCGGAAATATTATCCAGTGTGGACGACCTCGAACGTTTTATTGACGATCATTTTTATAGCTGCGCGATGGATGAGCCGGCGGCCAGTCGGGATAATCCTTCGAAAAAAAAAAGGAAAAATGACTCGTCAACAGACACGGACGATTTAGCAACCGCCGACGTATCGGTGAGTATGCTGGATTCCATAAATAAAAAACTTGACGTCCTCTGTCTTATCCGCGAGGACGTCAAAGAATTAAAGGCAAGTTTGGAATTCGTTAGCCAACAGGTAAGCGATCTCCAATGCGATAACTCCGAGCTACGCTCCTCTCTCGTCGCTGTCACAGCCGAGTTGGAGACGATTAAAAAGGAAAATAAAATGCTAAAGGAAACGGTCTTAGATGTTCAATCCCGTAGTATGCGGGAAAATCTAATATTCTCAGGTATATCCGAAAATTCTCCAGATAATCCAGAGGGTGAGATAAAAAAATTCATGACATCATCGCTAAAGATCCCACAGGAGACGGTAAATAATATCTCTTTTCACCGTGTACACCGGCTCGGAGCTCGTAAGGGCAATAAGCCCCGTCCTATTATTGCTAAGTTCGAACATTTTAAACATAAAGAATTGGTAAAAAGTAAAGGACGGGAGCTCAAAGGGACATCTTTCGGGATGAATGATCAATTCCCAAGAGAGATAAACGAGCGGCGAAAAGTACTGTTTCCTATCATGAAACAAAATAGACAGGAGGGTAAACGGACTTCGATGGTCGTTGATAAATTATATATCGACGGCCAGCTATTCCGAAACCCAACCTCGACCCCTTGGCTGTTCTAACTGACAATTGGTAGAGCCGAGCATTGTGTGATTATTTGACGTAGGTATATGTATATGTATGTGTATGTATATGTGTATATATGTATATATATGTATATGTATATGTATGTATATGTATGGATAATGGGTTACGAAATAGAATATGAATTTATATTATGCATAGGCTATAAAGTAATAATAATAATAATAATAATAATATAGAAATATATTCTTAAAAAAATAAATTAATAATAATAATAATAATCTCGCTTAGGTCACCATTTACTGGTGTATTGTTATGTTGAATCCCCCACAGATTTCCTTCACACTCACTTCCCCCCACGTTTCTTCACTATTATACTTATCTACTTGCTATCTCTCTCTTTATATAAATTATATAAATTGCCTAATTACTCTTTTGCTATCCTACAATATGTTAATATTAATAAGCAGCTTATATAGATGTATACATAAGACTGAGTCTATATTGCTTGTATGCAGAAATTAGCTCTGGTCTCCTGGAATGTGTGTGGCGCTCGCTCCCAGGCAAAAAGAATAAAAATTTTAGACCATCTCTCAAAATTTAAGGCAGATATTTGTCTCCTACAAGAAACCCACTTACAAAAATCAGAAGAAAAATTATTTATAGATAAAAATTTTAGTCAAGTTTACTCTGCCTCCTATAATAGTAGACAAAGAGGTGTCTCTATACTTATACATAAGAATTTATTCTTTACTCTAAATAATATAGTAACAGATTTAGAGGGCCGATATATTATTATCCAGGTAACTATATTTAATAAAGTATATACAATTGGTAATTTATATGCCCCAAATAATGATGACCCTGATTTTTTCCATGAATTTTTCTCTCGGTTACTCGATTTAGCAACAAATTCTACTATTATTATTGGAGGTGATTTTAACACGGTCTTGAACCCGTTAATAGATCGTTCTAATAATACGATATATACAAGGCGATTACGATCCGCTAAAGTAATAGATGAGTATATGGAGGATTTTGGCCTCAGCGATGGCTGGAGACTTCAAAACCCAACTAAGAAGGAATTTACTTTCTTCTCTGCTGTGCACCGATCATTCTCAAGAATTGATTTTTTCCTTACAAATAATTCTATTGTTGATAAAACTGCTATAAAAATACATTCTATAATTATAAGTGATCATGCACCAGTCTCCCTCACTCTACAAATTGACTCTACCTTTAAACCTCCCCCGATATGGCGTTTTAACATCTCATTACTGAAAGACGTAGAGTTTGATAAAATTATTAGAAGGGAGTGGGCAGATTTTTTGGAAATAAATGACTCTCCAAATATATCTCCATCTCTTCTCTGGGAAGCAGGGAAAGCGGTAATTAGAGGGAAAATTATATCATATTCAACTTATAAAAAGAAACAGGATCAAAAATTAGAAAAATACCTGGAAGATAAAATTAAACAACTAACGGATGAATATGTATTAAACCCAAATAATCAAATATGGATAGAACTACAGAATATAAAAATACAGTTAGATAACATGTTATCTAAAAAGACAGAGTTTATAATACAACAGTTGAGATATAATAATTTTGAACATAATAATAAATCAGGTAAATTCCTGGCAAATCAACTTCAACGGAATCGGGAAAAATCTCTTATAACGGCTATTAAAGATATAAATGGTGAATGCACACAATCACCAGAAGAAATTAACCATATTTTTTATAACTATTATCGAAATCTATACACAGAAATTAATAGACCTAACCCTGAATATATTGAGGAATTCCTAAACAGCTTAAATATACCTCAGTTATCTATTGAACATAAAGATATTCTCGATACCCCGCTTACTATAGATGAGTTGTATCGTGCTTTAGACAGTATGCCTAATGGCAGAGCACCTGGTCCAGACGGCTTTCCGGCTATATTTTTTAAACATTTCTGGTTAATGTTTGCTCCATTATTTCTAAGAGTAGTAACTGAAATTAAAAGTAAAGGTGATATACGTCAAGATATGAATATAGCAGCAATTAAACTTTTATTAAAGCCAGAAAAAGACCCTACCCTCCCGTCAAGTTACCGACCGATATCACTAATTAATACCGATATTAAAATTATCGCTAAGGCCTTGGCATCTCGATTAGAGACGGTAATCTCGACAATTATTCATAGTGATCAAACAGGTTTTATTAAAGGTCGTCATTCTACTAATAATATTAGGAGACTCTTTAACTTGATTAGTATGTCACAGCGGCATGATAAAAAGGCAGTTGTTATTTCGCTGGATGCAGAAAAAGCATTCGATAAAGTTAACTGGTCCTTCCTCTTTGCTGTCTTAAATAAATTCGGCTTCGGGGAGTCATTCATTCAATGGGTCTCAATATTATATGATTCTCCTAAAGCTACAGTTACTACTAATGGGATTACATCACAGAGTTTTACTTTACAAAGGGGAACAAGACAAGGGTGCCCAATTTCTCCTTTATTATTTGCTATATTTATTGAGCCGCTTGCATTAGCTATACGTCAGGATAGACGGATCCAAGGAATCCACTCCGGGACAATAGAACATAAAATTAATCTATATGCCGATGATATATTACTCTATTTAGAAGAACCTGCTATTTCGCTAGGGGAAGCATTTAAATTAATAACTAAATTCTCTCACTTATCAGATTACTCTATTAACTGGACAAAATCAACATTATTACCTATTACAGAAAATTCATGGAATCCTACAAGTCAGGATCCACACTACTCCTTTCCTACAGGTAATTTAAAATACTTAGGTGTTAAAATTTCACCTAAGTTAACTGAATTAACTTCTTTAAATTTTTCACCATTATTGGATAGTATCCGTAGTGACCTGGAACGCTGGAATAATCTTCCGATCTCTTTAATAGGACGGATAGCTACTATAAAAATGAAAGTTTTACCAAAGATTAATTATTTATTTTCAATGATTCCATTTAAACCTACGTCTAACTGGTTCCAATCGCTGGACTCTGCTATCATAAAATTCTATTGGAATAAAAAAAAAGCCAAAATTAGTCTATCTACTCTTCAGGAAAGTAAATCTAAAGGAGGTTTAGAGGCACCAAACTTTATGTACTATTATCTAGCTAATCAACTACAATATCTTGTGCTATGGACACAACCCAACAGAGATACTAACTGTTGGTTGGAATTGGAGCAGAAGGATTGTAATAATCTTAGACTGTCAGATTTACTCTTTATTACAAAATCAATAAGACGACATAATTGTTTTAAAAACCCAATGATAGCCGCCACCCTGACTGCCTGGTGGAAGGCATTAGAAATTACAAACTCCCAATTGGCGCCCTGTGGGCTCTCTCCCATTTGGCATAACCCCGACTTTCAACTTAATAATCAGTCGTTCCATTTAAGCCTATGGGAGCAGAAAGGAATTACACACCTTCATCATCTTTTCTCAGATAATAAGTTTATATCATATACAAACTTGGTCCAGAAATATGAAATAAAAAAGGGAAATTTCTTACATTATCTGCAAGTTAAAAATATGGTTAAGAAACAAATCCCAACACTTCAAGATACGCTCCAACTGCCTGTCTTAGCTAAAGATATTATAAAGCTTTCTCCAACAACAATAAAGAAAATATCAAAAATATATAAGTTATTTTTATACACAAATAAAACGTATTTACCGACTTTAAAATGGGAAAAAGACTTGTCTATAGTTCCGGAACCAGACTTTTGGACCCAAATCTGTGAAAATGTATTTAAAATGACCAAACAGACAAATTTGCAACTTATCCAATATAAGATACTTCATAGAACATATATTACACAATATATGATGAAAAAAATGGGACTCTCTGACTCCGACATTTGTCTCCAGTGCTCACAAAACACTGCCGATACTTATCTTCATGCTTTATGGTCATGTACTCCAGTGCTGCATTTCTGGACTAAAATCTTGGAAAAGCTCGCTGATATATTAAACTGTAGGCTTCCTTTATCTCCAAGACTGTGTTTACTAGGTGACTTAACAATAACTGAGCGACCATGTAAACAATCTCAATCTATATTTATAGCCCTTACTATTGCTAAAAAAATAATCCTTGTCAATTGGAAAAATAAACAATCTCTAAATATCGACCACTGGTTAAACTTACTAATAAATTATATCTCAATGGAAAAAATCTCTGCCTTAAATAAAAATCAAGTATCAAGATTTAAACAAATATGGTCTATGTACATAGAATATTTTAATCTCAATTTGGCAACTTAATCCTGCCAAGATTCTGCCTGTTAACGAGAGCCACCACATCGTTACAACTTCTGTTTTCGCTGCTCCTGTATTTGGTATTTTGTATCTGATTGTTTTTATTTTTATATAGTCAGGAACCTAGTTGCTGCTAGTGGGCTCGAGCATACCACACTATACGACACTATACTCAATAACTCCTTAAGATCTATTTCTAGTGGGCACTAAGCATCAACACTTGGTGTTACTGCATGCTAATTAGTCAATTTTCTTGACGCCGTCCCCTGTGGTCGGGCGGGGGTGGTTCTGCCCCCCCCCCCCCCCCCCCCCCCGTTGTCTGCTCGGTGGCGGTTGCGTCTTGGCCGCTCCCTGGGCCCCCTGTGGGGTGCGGTGTTGGGGTGCTTCCCCTGGTGCCCGGGGCGGTGCCGTCCCGGCGCGGTCCGCTGCTCCGTGCCCGGCGGCGCGGTTCGGGGTGGGTGGGCCTCCGGTGTGCCCCGTGGTTCCCTCTCCCCTCCCCCTTCCTCCCCCCCGTCGCCTCTCCCTCCTCGCCTCCTCCCGCCCATCCTCCTCTGCCTCCCGGTCCCTTTTCCCTTGTCGCCCTCCCTCCTCCTCTCCCCCCCCGCCTCCTGCCCTGCAGCCGCCCTTTCGCCTTCTTGTCGTCTTCTCCCCGCTTCCCCCGCCCCCCCCCCCCCCCCCCTTCCCTGTCTGCCCTGCGGCCCCTCCCCCTCCCTCTCCCTGGGCCTGGGGCTCCCTCCCCGGCCCGGGCGTCGGGCTCCGGGGGCCGGGCGAGGGTTTGGGGCCTGCCCCGCTCCGGTATAACTCCTGGTGCCCCGGGCGGGCCCCGGTGGCTGGTGGGCTGTCCGGTAGCCCTGCTGCGCTGGCTGTCCGCCCATTGTGGTGCCGGGTGGATGAGGTGGGGGGCGGCGGGGGGTGGGGGTGCTGGGGGGCGGGCGTGCCACCTACACCCGCCGGGTTGGGTGAGGCCCCGCTGGTCGCTCCTCTTACTCACTTCACTAGCTTGCACTATACACTTTGTAAATATACACATAGGGCACACAACACATTTCTTGGTGGGGTGGGGAAGGGTGGAAACACCGTCTTCACCCTTCAACTCCCCTCCAATTTTAATGCACCTCACGTCCAAGGGGAGGGGTGAGTTGGGGCGGGGAGCCATCAGAGGGGATGGACTGCAGTGCCTGGCAGCGCTGTGGTCCCCCCCATTTGTGTCCCTGCCCCACCACTTTGTCCCTCCATTCCCTTTTTTAATGCACCACACATATACATATTCATTTTTTGGGGGGGGATACGGGTGTGTCGGAGTAGGGGAAATTTTTTCCCTCTGCTCCGACTCACCTGCTCCCAATTTTAATGCACCACACGCACACACTTGTATATACACTGGGTGGGGCCACATTCACGGTGTAAGGGTAGAGCTCGCCAGTCGGCGAGCTGGCGGACTCAGTAACAGGGTTAGGTGTCACTTGTACTCTGGCGTGACGACCGGGGCCTCTCCCCACCGGGCTCGGTGTTCTGGTGTCCCGCCTTCTCCCCTGGTGCTTCCTCCTCTGCTTCCCCCCTCCCGCCGCGGTGCAAATCTCGCGCGGCTGGAGGTGGGGTGGGCACATCTTCACTCTCTGCGCTGCTGCCCGGTGCCGGTTTCCGGGGGGGGGTGGGGGGTTCTCGCGGGGGGCCGGGTTCGCGGGGGGGGGGGTGGCGGCCGTCGGGGGGGGGCGGCTTGTTTGGGGGGGGGGGTGGAGGTATGGGTGGGTGGGGGGTTGGGTGCTGGGGGTCGGGGTGTGTTCGGGGGTTTGGGGGTCGGGGGTGGTGGGGCCTGGGTCGTGGTGGATGGCGGGTTTGGGTGGGGTGCGGGGGGGTCGTGGGGGGATGGGGGCTGGGGACCGGTGGGGCGCTGTGGGGGCCCGCTGGGCCTCGTTCTGCGGCCTTGGGCTCGGGGGTGTGGGCCGGGGCTGGGGCGGGGGTGTTCCGGGTATCTGGGTCGGCTCGCTGACCGGTGTCCGCTCGGGTGGCTTGGGGGTGGCCTTGGTGCTGCCGCGGCCTGGGGATTCCGGGGGGGGTGGGGGGGGGGGGGGTGCTCGCTTTGCTGGACCGCGGTTGACGGCTTCTCTCTTTGGTGGTGGTCCTTATGCATGCCAGATCCGTCGCACCAGCATCTACTGAAACTCAACAGAAGTACCCTCTCCCTCCCACAGCCCCTTGAATCAGTTGGTGCTGGTGTCTGTGGTTCTCACTTTTCTTTATCTATCCTTCCCTCCTTCCTCTCTTTAGTTTTTCCTCTGGTCACTTGAGATCTTAATTTATTAGAAGTATGAGGTTTCTGGGGTTGGCATAAGACTCCGGTTTTGTAACCACGCAGGAGGGGTCTTGTTGGTGCTGGACTTCACTTTGATGGATTGGATGTACTGGCTTCTATTGATCTCACTCTGCCTTATCGATCCTTCCCTCCTTCCTCTCTTTAGTTTTTCCTCTGGGCTCTTGAGATCTCGCTAAATTTGCTGGAATTTAGAGGCTTCCGGGGTTGGCGTAAGACTTTGATTTTGTAATCATGGGGAAGGCAGGAAGTGTTTGGTCGGTGCTGGATGTCACTTTGATTTACCTTTCTTTTCTCTTTATTTCTTTTTTTTTCTGACCTTTTCTCTGGTCTCCTGACCATTTAAATCTCACGACTCTGGCAAGATTCTGAAGTACCTGGTTAAGGCGAAGGGTAATGGGATATTTATAAGGTTTTAGGTGAATGAATGAGTATAAATTTATACGTATTTGCACGCACGCACGCAAACGCACGCAAACGCACACACGCAAACGCACGCACGCAAACGCACGCACACATACACACACACAAAAAAAAAAAAAAAAAAAAAAAAAAAAAAAAAAAAAAAAAAAAGGAAAAGAGCAATGATGACAAGACGTTGAATCGGTAAGACTACCGAATGAACAATTCTGAGCTCTTCAAAAAAAAAAAAAAAAAAAAAAAAAAAAAAAAAAAAAAAAAAAAAAAAAAAAAAAAAAAAAAAAAAAAAAAAATGAATAAAACAAAATGGAAACGTACATACGTTTGGATCGGTGTGAAGCCAGTGAACAATTTGAGTGGTGGAAACTAAAAGAATATTCATAAATGACTTAGTTATCACACTTAGAATGATTGTACATTTTTTGTACAAAATACCGTATGTGGGGTATTTTTTATTTTTTTTTATATAAGCCTCAAGGGCTAGGTGGCGCTGTATTTATAACTGAATGTTGTCATAGAGATACCTTCAGGCCTTGATTATAAGCATACATGTCAAGTGTGGGATTTTTTTTGGAGCATGTACCGTGGAGTTATTAAGCATATCCTTCATTCACGATATTGCTTTTAATGTCCATAGAGGCTATCAAAAATAAATAAAAATATATATATGTTTGGATAAGTCTGATGCCAGTGAACATTTTGAGTGGTGGAAACTAAAAGAATATTCATAAATGACTTAGTTATCACACTTAGAATGAGTTTACATTTTTTGTACAAAATACCGTATGTGTGGTATTTTTTTTTCATGCCTCAAGGGCTAGGTGGCGCTGCATATATAACTGAATGTTGTCATAGAGATAACTTCAGGCCTTGACGATAAACATACATGTCAAGTTTGGGATTTTTTGGAGCATGTACCGGGGAGTTATCAAGCATATCATTTTTCATTGCGAAACACACATTTTGATGCCCCGCCCTCATCATATAATATTTCGAAAAGTCAAAATTTTTCCCCCTGTCGTTGGCTCAGGTCTTGACATGGTCCAGGCCAAGTCTTAACTCAGTCGGATGAAACGTATAGGAGAAGTGGGCAAAAGTCTGCCCCCTGTGAATGTGCAAAAATCGTCAAAAATGGGACATTCAAAAATTCGTAGCTCACTTCCTGTTCACTTTAGCATATGGGTACAAGAGACTTTTTTGTAGGTCTTGGGCTCCCTCATACACCTAAAAATATTCGTCGTTCTTGCTTAAACGTACAACCGGGGCTGCTTCGTTAAAAATTTCGAGGGGGCGCTATTGAGTCATTTTTTTTAAAATAGCACAATCAACAATAAAATATTGCTCATTTTACCAGGCCAGATGTGTGTGCCAAGTTTCAGGAGTTTCTGTGCATGTTTAGACCCTCAAAACTGGCGTTGTTTTCTTGGCGAACAGCGCTTAGCCACGCCCACAGCAATTCGCGAAAACTCACAAACTTCGTGTTGTGACATCATGAAGGCCGAAACCCTCATCTGAGCAAATATGAGGTAGTTCCAGTTAACGTGTTTGGAGAAAAACGTAGAAGAAAATTCGTAAGAAAAAAAATTGCCACTAGGTGGCGCTATCAGTTAGATGAAATGTAAGTTAGTAGATGTCTTTAGAGCTGGACTCTCATCAAATGTGTGAAATTTTGAGAAGATAGGATCATCTCGGTCAAGTTAATGCAGCTTTTATTGTCACGAAAAATCTTCAGACTTTGCGTCACCGTAGCGGCCACGCCCTTTGGCGAAAAGTTACAATATTCGGTGTGGGGCATCATCAACATCTTAAGGCTTTTCTGACCAATTTTCAACTGGATCCCTTCAACGAGCTCAGCACAGTAGCTAAAAACGTAAAGTATGACATTTATTGTAACCACTAGGTGGCGCTATATGTAGAACTGAATTTTGTCATATAGATGTTTTCAGGCCGTGACTATTACGTTGCCTGAGAAGTTTGAGATTTTTTGGAGCTTGTACATGGGAGTTATTCAGCATTTGCTCTTTCTGGACAAATGAAATTTTAAAGGCAATATTTGATGCCCCGCCCCCGTCATATAGTATTTCGAAAAGGCAAGACTTTTTGCCCAGCTGTTCTCTTAGGTCTTGAGATGATAAATGCCAAGTTTGAAGTCAATGGGATGAAAAATGTTTGCATAGGGTGAAAAAGCATGACCACAGTGAATGTGCCAAAATAGGCCAAAATTGGACATTAAAAAATTCCTAGCTCATTTCCTGTACATTTTAGCTACATGGTCCTAATAGACTTTTTTGTGCGTCTCGGGGTGCTACACGTGCCTGCCAATTTTTGTTGCTCTAGCTCAAACGTGCCGGGCTTGGTTTTTATTTTTCTACGCTAGGGGGCGCTATCGAGTCGCATTGTTATCTCGACTTAATAATATAAAATTTTTCGCCGGGCCTGAGGAATGTGCAAAGTTCGGTGAGTTTTCGTGAATGTTTAGGTACCCAAAATCGCGATTGTTTGCGGAGAATAAAGAAGAAGAAAGAAGAAGAAAGAAGAAAGAAGAAGAAAGAAGAAAGAAGAAGAAAGAAGAAAGAAGAAGAATTTTTACAAAAACAATAGGGACCTCGCAGCGGTCGCTGCTCGGGCCCTAATAATAATAATAATAATAATAATAATAATAATTTTTACAAAAACAATAGGGACCTCGCAGCGGTCGCTGCTCGGGCCCTAATAATAATAATAATAATAATTTTTACAAAAACAATAGGGACCTCGCAGCGGTCGCTGCTCGGGCCCTAATAATTCTTACAAAAACAAGAGGGACCTCGCAGCGGTCGCTGCTCGGGCCCTAATAATTTTTACAAAAACAATAGGGACCTCGCAGCGGTAGCTGCTCGGGCCCTAATAATAATTTTTACAAAAACAATAGGGACCTCGCAGCGGTTGCTGCTCGGGCCCTAATAAATGGTAGCTGCATTCCTTAAATCCTGTAGTGTTACTTCGGAGTGTCATTAGATTTTTATCCTTAAATCAATTAAGGTTACTCTTTAAAGATGTTAATCTAGAGTAAGATTGGGCTGACGCTCTAAAACTGAGGCGGTGAGAACCTAAACGAATCCTTTTCGACGCCAGCTTGGAGCGTCCCCGTCACCTCCTTAAAATCCGTGTTACTACGGGTGGAGCTAAAGAGGGATTTTAACCCTTTATAACGGAGAGTTGGCCAGGTAAGCGAGATCAGACAATTCCAAGAGCCAAAAAGAAGTCCGCGGGTTCAAGAGCGTTTTCGATCCGGGCTCCAGTGCTCTGGAATGCCCTACCCTCGGAGGTCAGAGCTGCTACCTCTGTAGAAACATTTAAATCGCGTCGTAAGACACATTTTTATACTCTTGCATTTGACTGAATGTTGTGGGCCTGGTGACTGTCGCTGCTTTCTTTCCCTCCCTTCTCTACGGCTTGGAGAGGGAGTTAGGTGTCAATGACTGTTTTGTATGCTGTTTTATGGGTTCTGCGATGGTTGGTCGGGATGAGATCCGGGGCGGACCATCACCTTGAAAAGCACCGCCATAGCTGCCCAGACCGACCAGGCTGGATTTGGATGATGACCCACTTCCCTGACGACGTCTTCTTGCAGTACTTCAACTTCCTTCAGGGACTTTCGCACTATTCTAGTTACTAATGTTTATTATCATAAACTATGTAAATTGTTGCCCATTCGACATCCATTGCAGCCTTGTCATCCTGGAAGGGGGATTACCACATCTGCGGCCCCTTTTCAAGGTTGGCATTTGTCAACTGTGGGCATGTGAAGCCCTTTGAGACTACAGCGTTTTTGTTGTATTCATTCAGCGGTGGCGCAGCGCCACACTTCAATCCAACCCTCCGCTCCTTCGAGCCAGGGAAAAAAAAAAAAAAAAAAAAAAAGCGAGCCTTTTATGTGCGAGAGTTCTGAAGTGAAGACGTTATCCTTCCAGTCAAGAATTGGGGCAAATATTGTTGTACCGCCAAGCGTTTCTGATTGGTGGACCCTAGTCCCTGGTTGGCTGCTTCCTCAAGCCACTGTTCATGATGTGTGACTGGAGCGCGCATGCAGGAAGAACGCGGAAGAGAGTTCAGCTGTACTCGAATGTGGAGCTTAAATAAGTGAATAAAAAGAAAGATCAAATAAAACACCAGGGTGCAGTGTGACCTCCTGTAGTTCATTTTGTCTACCCCGTTTGGGATAACTGCAATCAGTTACATGTTTCTTCAGATTCCTCAACACTTCCTTGTCAAACATTTGCATATTTTGCCAAATATCAGGCAGCTTTCAATTGACGAAATTAGACAAATAAGTAAAAGCTGAACAGCAGCAAGGAGTCGCGCTTGAATAGGTTACTGGACTGACTGAAATGAACTCACACATTGGTAAAACTCTCGATAGCGTCCACGGGTCATCGCAGGGTTATCACGACGGTAGACCTTAGCAATATGATAGCGCTTGATGTTGGTGATCTTATTCATCGCCAGGTAACGAGCAAACGGCACCTGAAAGTGAGGATATTAAGGCAAACACATAATTTTGTTGCGATAAAGGATGTCTGCGTTTTAAAATATTAGCTAAAATTGGTTGCCCTTTATTCGGCTTGCTGGATACACTGATCTGACAGAACTGTAACCCCGGGTTTTCACCGGATGCGTTTGCGGTGCGGTGCGTCTTGACTGCGTGCTCCGGTCGCGTCAATTTTTTGGTCAATCCACACCGGCTCCGCACAGCTGCGGTCCAGCAGCTCCGTCGCCGCCCACTTCCCAACGTGTCTTGCGGGACCGCGCGCGCGCGATCATGTGGCATTTCACAACGACAAACATACAGAAAGTCTGTGCTCAACAGAGAAGCAGAAAGAGAGGTGGACTTCTTTTGATTTAACCTTTTCTTCTTCTGCTATGAGATTCCATGCAGCATCCTTTTTTTGGTTGTCCTTATAAAAAGGATGTGCCGTGTCATATGTTATTTTACGGTTTTCCACTTCCAATATAAACCTCTCCTCGTCCATGTTCGCTGGCGTCTAAACCGTGAATGAGCACATGGCCCGGCGACGCCCACGTCACGTTTTGCTGAAAAGCTTGCGAAATAGGAGCTGGCGAGTGTTTTATTCTGAAAGGTAACCGGAAATTTATTTTGAAACTGCGTCGGTCTTCCTGTCCCGCTCGATGTGTTTTGTGCTAGCTTGCCATTTGCCGGAGGCCTACCGCTGCGGCGTCCGGCAAAAGTAGTAAATAGGTCTATCCTTGCGCAAGGCCTGCGGCACGCCGCAGCTGAGACGCAGTCGACACGCAACGCACCCGTAAGCGGTGTAAACTGCACCGTTCGAATGAATGGAATCTAATTGCTTGCGTCGCCGGACCGCACCGCAACCGCACCGCAACCGGTGTTACACCCGGGGTGAGCCTCACGCCCAATTCACACTGACTGCAGAAAGGACGCGGTGCGTTTTCCGTACGGCTTCTGCAATTCACACCTCGTGCGTTGCATGTCTGTAAATCTGCTCCTGACAGACCACGTGGGGTTCACGCTGGAGAGTTGAGTTCGCGCAATAACAACCGTATATAGAGAGTCCTATTTGTAAACAATAGCCACGCTTGCCTGTTGTCACACCGATATGCTTTTAGGACCTTTCTGGGACTTCTACTAGGGCCCGACCGATTAATCGGCCGCTGATTATAATCGGCCGATTAATGGCCTTCAAACATCGGCCAAAACAATCAGCCAATTGGCCGATTATTTTCCCCTTAAAGCAGCTATATGGAAGATTTAAAATTTCAAATCGCTACTGCCACCTGTGGCCGAAAACAAACTGCACGCTCGTACACGCTGCGCACACTCGTACGTGCACGACCTCAATACTGAAAACTGGGCTCTTCATATCCAATTAAACTATGTTTTTAGAGTTAAGTTTTACAATGATATACAAAGCTGGCCACTTCCAGGAATGACACTCTCAATCCCCACTAAACAATTGATGTCCACGGGGCGTGCAGATCATATTGCTTTAGTCTGTCGAAGTCCAGTCCTGTGCTGAACTCCAAAACGATGTGCAAATTACGTCAATTAATTGGACCTCATTCCGATGTTAATATGCAGTTACATATTGTAGTCACCCCGCTCGATGGACCTCAACCTGATTCTAGTCATTATTAGTGTATGTCGCCCCCAGGCTCGCGTCATTGTGCATTAGCCGAAAGGTGGGCTGTCATTTATGGAAATTGACGATTGTGGAAAAACATAATAGATCCATTCATTACTTAGTGTGATACGGCCGTGAATGTTATCGCCATTCAGTAGTACCGTTCACATTCCGTTAGCATAATGTAGCTACAATAGGCTGTTTTCATGGAGGAAAATAAGACGACATTTAGCCTGATTGAAACGCCGCGGAATGGAACGTCTGTTCTTCATAAAAAGTCATTCTGTTCTATTACATTCAACTTTGCCGCCCCTTTCACGCTAAATGTTGCCGTCCACCTCACTTTCACCCCAATAGTTACGACCGAGAAGTGATCGATCTTGAGGTTACTGCTATTTGAAAACAACACATTTTTTTTTCTAAATGTCAAGATACTCGCTTCTTACCTTTTGGAGTAGAAAGAAAGCCAGCTGTGAATCACTTTTCTAATCCAAGTCCGATCTCAACTCTCTCCACCGCTGAAATGTCAAACCAATGTTCACTCTCGTTCTTGCCCGGCGTCGGTCACTATCTAAGTTTCGATTTTTTTTTTTTTTCGTGGCACTTGACATTGTTTTCATTTTTTATTTTTTTTTTAGCAGCCTTCCGCGGAGCAACAGCGGGTGTCTGGGGCAGCGAAAATCTGTACTAGTTCCGTCTTAGCGACTACAGGAAAAAACTGACGAGAACGTGCATGACGTCACATCCTGCAGACAGAGGGCGGGAAATTCGAAGGATTCGGACCGGACGCTTCCTAAATAATATTGGCCAGAGGCTTGTAGGAGTACCCATTGCGAACAGCTAAGATGTTGATCTACTAATTAGAATATGTTTCAGTCATAAATAGTCAAATAAAAAGGCTATTGTTAAGATATTTTTTGGGGAAATCCTCCATATAGTAGCTTTAACATTAAAACATTATCGAATAAAAGTTTCCAACGCTGTAAAAGTACCCTGAATGCATCATTTTGTTTGCGTAGCATTAGCAACTAGCAAGTATATAGCATATGTTATTCTGGTTTTTCTGTTGTCCTAAGCATCCTTTAAGCTGTCTAATGACACTGCAGTTAGAGTTAACTGTAAAACTACATACACATTAAGAATTACATCCACTGTATATTTAAATACAAAACATGCTTCGTTTTTAAAACAACAGTCTAGCGCTAACAGGAAGTTCGCAAATGCCAACAGGAAGTTAGAGATGACACTACGCAAAGGCACAAATTCTTCCCAATGTGTAAAAGACTAGTTAATTAAACAAAATTTAATCGCAACTTTCTCCTGTGTACGCCATGGATGCAAGGCACCACACTGCCCCCAAGAGGCCAAAACGCACAGGAACAGTCAGTATTTGTTCTTACTGTTTTTTTAAGTGGCACCCATTGAAAAGGAATTGGGGAAGGGGTTAATTTTATGAATTATACATATAAATAATCGGCAGATTAATCAGTAATTGGTATTTTTTCCTGCCAATAATCGTATCGGCATTGGCCTCAAAAAATGCATATGGGTCGGGCTTTAACTTCTACCATGGCAAAGTACGTTTTGTGTTTAAATTTATTTTGTCATGTTTAATTTATTCTGAGCTTCTTTTGTCTTAATGTCAGACTCATGTTATGCTTTGTAGTTAGCTCGCCTCCCCCCACCCAAAAAAAAAAAACGAGTTCACAAACGGTTTTATTTTTAAATATACTGGATATTCCTTGATGCGAAATGCCCGACTTCCTGTCCGTGTCGTGTAATTTCTTAAGCTTCATGAAAATCCGCATCCGGCGTCCGGAAAAAAATAGATCGATTGCGGAAACCTTCCGCATCGCTTGCATCCGTTCCGCACCGCAGCTGGTGTGAATTGACACATAGACTTGAATCCGTTCTATCCTTGCTCCGTCCATACGGGAAAACGCACCGCGTCAGCCAGTGTGAATTGGGCGTCAGAGCATCCCTGGACTATGGCCTGGGATCGATGTATACATTAAGGATACAGTGAGGTCATATCGAAGGGACAGCAACTCTCCTCCTTGGTCTTTAAGGTCATAAATGAGCTTGGAGTCTTCTCCATACTTTCCTGTCAGAGTTTCCTAAATATCAACAAGAACAAAGTGTAAGTCTCAAAGATAAATAAATAGTAACAATTTACATTTGTGTAAGTATGTGTGAATCTTGACCTTGAGTTCAAAAACAGGCGTGTCGATGGTTTCTGCTCCATGACGTTTGAAGCAGCTGATGATTGTGTTAAACACTTTCTCTCTTATTGCCATCTGTTTAGGGTTGTAGTCTCTTGTTCCCTGAAACAAGTACAAGGATTTGCCACATTCAGTGCATTCCAAACATTTAACATGAGTTATATACAATAATTATTCTGAACTGCACTGGCTACACTGTGAAATAGACCACAATAAGACTAACTAGAGCTGCGAGCAGCTATAAAGGGCCCTCGCAGCCCGGGCCACGTTGGGGTCCTTGCACGTAGGGGTACTGGCATATTGGAAGCAAAATTTCTTTGAAAATGGCATAATAAACGTTTCATGTAGAATATTTTTTTTGCCAGTGTGTGTCAAGCTCAACAGGTTTTGGTGATTGTTAAGACCTGCAAAAATCAGCGTCCTTTTTTATTTTTAGGCAATGAGTTGCCCTGATTGGTATTTTTTGTAAAAGTGTATATATACATCATCGCTCGTTGTACTCATTGCACAATGTTACTTTTATTGGGGAATGATCAACATCTTAAGGCTTTTCTGACCAATTTTCAACTGGATCCCTTCAACGAGCTCAGCGCAGTAGCTAAAAACGTAAAGTATGACATTTATTGTTACCACTAGGTGGCGCTATATGTATAACTAAATTTTATCATATAGATGTTTTCAGGCCGTGACTATTACATTGCCTGAGAAGTTTGAGATTTTTTGGAGCTTGAACATGGGAGTTATTAAGCATTTGCTCTTTCTGGACAAATGAAATTTTAAAGGCAATATTTAATGCTCCGCCCCCGTCGTATAGTATTTCAAAAAGGCAAGATGTTTTGCCCAGCTGTTCTCTTAGGTCTTGAGATGATAAATGCCAAGTTTGAAGTCAATTGGATGAAAAATGTTTGCAAAGGGGGAAAAAGCATGACCACAGTGAATGTGACAAAATAGGCCAAAATTGGACATAAAAAAATTCATAGCTCATTTCCTGTACATTTTAGCTACATGGTCCCAATAGACTTTTTTTGTGCGTCTCAGGGTGCTACACGTGCCTGCCAATTTTTGTTGCTCTAGCTCAAACGTGCCGGGCTTGGTTTTTATTTTTCTACGCTAGGGGGCGCTATAGAGTCGCGTTGTTATGACGACTTCATAATATCAAATTTTTCGCCGGGCCTGAGGAGTGTGCAAAGTTTGGTGAGTTTTCGTGAATGTTTAGGTACCCAAAATCGTGATCGTTTGCGGAGAATAAAGAAGAAGAGGAAGAAGAAGAAGAAGAACTAGAGCTGCGAGCAGCTATAAAGGGCCCTCGCAGCCCGGGCCACGTTGGGGTCCTTGCACGTTGGGGTACTTGCACGTTAGGGTACTGGCACGTTGGGGTACTGGCATATTGGAAGCAAAATTTCTTTGAAAATGGCATAATAAACGTTTACATGTAGAATATTTTTTTTGCCAGTGTGTGTCAAGCTCAACGGGTTTTGGTGATTGTTAAGACCTGCAAAAATCAGCGTCCTTATATATTTTTAGGCAATGAGTTGCCCTGTTTGGTATTTTTTGTAAAAGTGTATATATACACACATCATCGCTCTTTGTACTCATTGCACAATGTTACTTTTATTGTCCAAAGGGGCAATCAAAAATGAATAAAACAAAATGGAAACGTACATACGTTTGGATCGGTGTGAAGCCAGTGAACAATTTGAGTGGTGGAAACTAAAAGAATATTCATAAATGACTTAGTTATCACACTTAGAATGAGTTTACATTTTTTGTACAAAATACCGTATGTGGGGTATTTTTTTTTCATGCTTCAAGGGCTAGGTGGCGCTGCATATATAACTGAATGTTGTCATAGAGATAACTTCAGGCCTTGACGATAAACATACATGTCAAGTTTGGGATTTTTTTGGAGCATGTCCCGGGGAGTTATCAAGCATATCCTTTTACATTGCGAAACACAAATTTTGATGCCCCGCCCTCATCATATAGTATTTCGAAAAGTCAAAAATGTTCCCCCTGTTGTTGGCTCAGGTCTTGACATGGTCCAGGCCAAGTCTTAACTCAGTCGGATGAAACGTGTAGGAGAAGTGGGCAAAAGTCTGCCCCCTGTGAATGTGCAAAAATCGTCAAAAATGGGACATTCAAAAATTCGTAGCTCACTTCCTGTTCATTTTAGCATATGGGTCCAAGAGACTTTTTTTGTAGGTCTTGGGCTCCCTCATACACCTAAAAATATTCGTCGTTCTTGCTTAAACGTACAACCGGGGCTGCTTCGTTAAAAATTTCGAGGGGGCGCTATTGAGTCATTTTTGTAAAAATAGCACAATCAACAATAAAATATTGCTCATTTTACCAGGCCAGATGTGTGTGCCAAGTTTCAGGAGTTTTTGTGCCAGTTTAGGCCCTCAAAATTGGTGTTGTTTTCTTGGCGAACAGCGCTTAGCCACGCCCACAGCGATTCGCGAAAACTCACAAACTTCGTATTGTGACATCATGAAGACCGAAACCCTCATCTGAGCAAATATGAGGTAGGTGCAGTTAATGGGGTTGGAGAAAAACATTGAAGAAAAATCGTAAGAAAATAAATTGCCAGTAGGTGGCGCTATCAGTAAGATGAAATCTAAGTACGTAGATGTCTTAAGGGCTGGACTCTCATCAAATGTGTGAAATTTTGAGAAGATAGGATCATCTGGGTCAAGTTAAAGCAGCTTTTATTGCCACAAAAAATTACCAGACTTTGCGGCACCGTAGCGGCCACGCCCTTTGGCGAAAAGTTACAATATTCGGTGTAGGGCATGATCAACATCTTAAGGCTTGTCTGACCAATTTTCAACTGGATCCCTTCAAAGAGCTTGGCACAGTAGCTAAAAACGTAAAGTATGACATTTATTGTCACCACTAGGTGGTGCTATATATATAACAGAATTTTATCATATAGATGTCTTCAGGCCGTGACTATTAAGTTGCATGAGAAGTTTGAGATTTTTTGGAGCTTGTACATGGGAGTTATTCAGCATTTTGTCTTTCTGGACAAATGAAATTTTAAAGGCAATATTTGATGCCCCGCCCCCGTCATATAGTATTTCAAAAAGTCAAGATATTTTGCCCAGTTGTTGTCTCAGGTCTTGAGATGATACATGGCAAGTTTGAAGTCAACTGGCTGAAAAATATTTGCAAAGGGGGAAAAAGTATGACCACAGTGAATGGGCCAAAATTGGACATTCAAAAATTCATAGCTCACTTCCTGTACATTTTAGGAAATGGCTTCCACTGGCTTTTTTGTGCGTCTCGGGGTGCTACACGTGCCTGCCAATTTTCGTAGCTCTAGCTCAAACGGGCCGGGATTGGTTTTTATTTTTCTACGCTAGGTGGCGCTATAGAGTTGCGTTGTTATGACAACTACATAATATCAAATTTTTCACCGAGCACGAAGAGACTGCAAAGTTTGGTGAGTTTTCGTAAATG
>NC_135419.1:26177602-26285102 GCF_051991245.1 Festucalex cinctus | reverse complement strand
ACACAAATTTTGATGCCCCGCCTTCATCATATAGTATTTCGAAAGGTCAAGATTTTTCCCCCTGTCGTTGGCTCAGGTCTTGACATGGTCCAGGTCAAGTCTTAACTCAGTCAGATGAAACGTGTAGGAGAAGTGGGCAAAAGTCTGCCCCCTGTGAATGTGCAAAAATCGTCAAAAATGGGACATTCAAAAATTCGTAGCTCACTTCCTGTTCATTTTAGCATATGGGTCCAAGAGACTTTTTTGTAGGTCTTGGGCTCCCTCATACACCTAAAAATATTCGGCATTCTTGCTTAAACGTACAACCGGGGCTGCTTTGTTAAAGATTTCTAGGGGGCACTATCGAGTCTTTTTTTTCAAAAATAGCACAATCAACAATAAAATATTGCTCATTGTACCAGGCCAGATGTGTGTGCCAAGTTTCATGAGTTTCTGTGCATGTTTAGACCCTCAAAACTGGCGTTGTTTTATTGGCGAACAGCGCTGAGCCACACCCACAGCGATTCGCGAAAACTCACAAACTTCGTGTTGTGACATCATGAAGGCCGAAAACCTCATCTGAGCAAATATGAGGTAGGTCCAGTTAACGTGTTTGGAGAAAAACGCAGAAGAAAATTCGTAAGAAAAAAAATTGCCACTAAGTGGCGCTATCAGTAAGATGAAATATAAGTTCGTAGATGTCTTTAGGGCTGGACTCTCATCAAATGTGTGAAATTTTTTTAGGTCCTCAAAAATGCGATCGTTTGCGGAGAATAAAGAAGCGGAATAATAATAATAATTCTTACAAAAACAAGAGGGACCTCGCGGCGGTCGCTGCTCGGGCCCTAATAAAGAGAAGAAGAAGAATAAAGAGAAGAAGAAGAATAAAGAGAAGAATAAGAAGAATAAGAATAACTAGAGCTGCAAGCAGCTATAAAGGGCCCTCGCAGCCTGGGCCACGTTGGGGTACTCGCACGTTGGGGTACTGGCACATTGGAAGCAGAATTTCTTTTAAAATGGCATGATAAATGCCATGTGGATTTTCTTTTTTTTTTTTTTTTTTTTTTTTGCAAGGTGTGATGAGTGTGTCAAGCTCAATAGATTTGGTGATTGTTAAGATCAGTAAAAATCAGCGTCCTTTTTTATTTTTAGGCAATGAGTTGCCCTGATTGGTATTTTTTGTAAAGGTATGTATCCACATCATCGCTTGTACTCATTGCACAATGTTGCTTTTATTGTCCATAGAGGCAATCAAAAAAAATGAAACTAAATAAAAAAGTACATATGTTTGGATCGGTCTGATGCCAGTGAACATTTTGAGTGGTGGAAAGTAAAAGAATATTCATCAATGACTTAGTTATCACATTTAGAATGTGTTTACAATTTTTGTAAAAATACTGTAAGTGGGGTATTTTTTTTTTTTATGCCTCAATGGCTAGGTGGCGCTGCCACTGAATGTTGAACTGAATGTTGTCGTAAAGATACCTTCAGGCCTTGACTATAAATATACAGGTCAATTACGGGATTTTTTGGAACATGTACCTGGGAGTTATTAAGCACATCCTTCATTCACGATATTGCTTTTAATGTCCATAGAGGTTATCAACAAGAAATCAAATGACACTTTAAACTAGATGACACTTTAAACTAGAGCTGCGAGCAGCTATAAAGTGCCCTCGCAGCCCAGGCCACGTTGGGGTACTGGCACATTGGAAGCAGAATTTCTTTGAAAATGGCATGATAAACCATTACTTGTGGATTATTTTATTTTTTATTTTTTTGCCAGGTGTGATGAGTGTGTCAAGCTCAATGGGTTTTGGTGATTGTTAAGATCTGCAAAAATCAGCGTCCTTTTTTTTTTTTTTAAGCAATGAGTTGCCCTCATTGGTATTTTTTGCAAAAGTACATATATATACCCATCATCGCTCGTACTCATTGAACAATGTTGCTTTTATTGTCCATAGAGGCCATCAAAAGTAATGAAACTAAATAAAAAAGATGGCAGCATTGTATCTCTTTTCACTGGGATCCTGTGGACACAACATATCGAGCCACTTCTCGTCGCGAGCGCTCGACACTTGCCGAGTGTCTTCTTCGGGGGTGACGTTATATTGCGTGTTGCAAATAAATAAATAAATAAATAAAGTCTGCTTTGAGTGTCTAGCATTAACAAGTCACGTTTTACAATATTGACAAGAGCAAATGGCTGTTGTCAAGATATATATATATATATATATATATATATATATATGCCTGACTGGGATCGTACCCACGATGTCATGACTCGCGTTTTCGTGCGCTATCCACTCAGCTACGGAGGACGGACTTGTAGCCTTGCTTCAAATTTGTATTATCAAGTGATCCACAGGGAGTACGAGCATAATAAAGTGATTCACGCTATCTCTAATCATGTTTTATTTACAGAATCGATGGATGCACTTAGGGTTAGTATATTAATTTGTTTATGTAAAACAATTGAACAATGTCCATTTCTGAAATTAAAGTTGGGGGGGGGGGATAACATTTCCACACTGAGATTTGAACTTGGGAGTTCCGTGTATCAGCAAGGGCCCTACTCTAAAGCACTTACCGCAAGAGCTACTTGACTTGGTAAGCAACAGAGCCAATCGGCGTACTTGTATCTCCT
The DNA here is from genome assembly GCF_051991245.1 of Festucalex cinctus. Classification (NCBI taxonomy): domain Eukaryota; kingdom Metazoa; phylum Chordata; class Actinopteri; order Syngnathiformes; family Syngnathidae; genus Festucalex; species Festucalex cinctus. The sequence goes on along the minus strand of NC_135419.1, from coordinate 26,282,476 downwards.
TATTACTGGACAAAAACCCGCTCGACCACCACAGCTGCAATAAAGTATGTGACATTGTTTTTATTATTAGGGCCCGGGCAGCGACCGCTGCGAGGTCCCTATTGTTTTTGTAAAAATTATTATTATTATTAGGGCCCGAGCAGCGACCGCTGCGAGGTCCCTATTGTTTTTCGTTCGAATTATTATTATTATTATTATTATTATTATTATTATTATTATTATCCGTAAACGATCGCATTTTTGAGTACCTAAACATTCACGAAAACTCACCAAACTTTGCACACTCCTCAGGCCCGGCGAAAACTTTTATATTATGAAGTCGTCATAACAACGCGACTCTATAGCGCCCCCTAGCGTAGAAAAATAAAAACCAAGCCTGGCACGTTTGAGCTAGAGCAACGAAAATTGGCAGACACGTGTAGCACCCCGAGACGCACAAAAAAAGTCTATTGGGACCATGTAGCTAAAATGTACAGGAAATGAGCTATGAATTTTTTTATGTCCAATTTTGGCACATTCACTGTGGTCATGCTTTTCCCCCCTCTGCAAACATTTTTCATCCAATTCACATCAAACTTGGCATTTATCATCTCAAGACCTGAGAGAACAACTGGGCAAAAAGTCTTGCCTTTTCGAAATACTATATGATGGGGGCGGGGCATAAAATATTGTCTTTAAAATTTCATTTGTCCAGAAAGAGCAAATGCTTAATAACTCCCATGTTCAAGCTCCAAAAAATCTCAAACTTCTCAGGCAACTTAATAGTCACGGCCTGAAGACATCTATATGATAAAATTCAGTTATACATATCGTGCCACCCAGTGGTGACAATAAATGTCATACTTTACGTTTTTAGCTACTGCGCTGAGCTCGTTGAAGGGATCCAGTTGAAAGTTGGTCAGAAAAGCCTTAAGATGTTGATCATGCCCCACACCGAATATTGTAACTTTTCGCCAAAGGGCGTGGCCGCTACGGTGCCGCAAAGTCTGAAGATTTTTCGTGACAATAAAAGCTGCATGAACTTGACCGTGATGATCCTATCTTCTCAAAATTTCACACATTTGATGAGAGTCCAGCCCTAAAGACATCTACGAAATTATATTTCATCTTACTGATAGCGCCACCTAGTGACAATTTTTTTTCTTACGAATTTTCTTGTACATTTTTCTCCAAACACGTTAACTGGACCAACCTCATATTTGCTCAGATGAGGGTTTCGGCCTTCATGATGTCACAACACGAAGTTTGTGAGTTTTCACGAATCGCTGTAGGCGTGGCTAAGCACTGTTCGCCAAGAAAACGCCAGTTTTGAGGGTCTAAACATGCGCAGAAACTCATGAAACTTGGCACACACATCTGGCCTGGCAAAATGAGCAATATTTTATCATGTATTGTCCTATTTTTACAAAAATGACTCAATAGCGCCCCCTAGAAATTTTTAACGAAGCAGCCCCGATTGTACGTTTAAGCAAGATCTACGAAAATTTTTAGTAGGTGTATGAGGGAGCCAAAGACCTACAAAAAAAGTCTCTTGGACCCATATGCTAAAATGAACAGGAAGTGAGCTACGAATTTTTGAATGTCCCATTTTTGACGATTTTTGCACATTTTCAGGGGGCATACTTTTGCCCACTTCTCCTACACGTTTTATCCGACTGACTTATGACTTGACCTGGACCATGCCAAGACCTGAGCCAACAACAGACGGAAAAATCTTGACTTTTGGAAATACTATATGATGAGGGCGGGGCATCAAAATTTGTGTTTCGCACTGAAAAGGGATATGCTTAATAACTCCCCGATACATGCTCCAAAATATCCCAAACTTGACATGTATGTTTATCGTCAAGGCCTGAAGGTATCTCTATGACAACATTCAGTTATATATGCAGCGCCACCTAGCCCTTGAGGCATGGAAAAAAAATACCCCACTTACGGTATTTTGTACAAAAAATGTAAACTCATTCTCAGTGTGATAACTAAGTCATTTAGGAATATTCTTTTACTTTCCACCACTCAAAATATTCACTGGCATCAGACCTAACCAAACATACATATTTTTGTTATTTAGTTTTATGTATTTTTGATAGCCTCTATGGACATTAAAAGCAATATCGTGAATGAAGGCTATGCTTAATAACTCCCAGGTACATGCTCCAAAAAATCCCATACTTGAAATGTATATTTATAGTCAAGGCCTGAAGGTATCTCTATGACAAAATTCAGTTATAAATACAGCGCCACCTAGCCCTTGAGGCTTATATAAAAAAAAACAAAAACACATACGGTATAATTTGTACAAAAAATGTACACTCATTCTAAGTGTGATAACTAAGTCATTTATGAATATTCTTTTACTTTCCACCACTCAATATGTTCACTGGCATCAGACCGATCCAAACATACATATTTTTTATTTAGTTTTATTTTTTTTTTTGATCGCCTCTATGGACAATAAAAGCAACATTGTGCAATGAGTACGAGCGATGATGTGTGTATATATACTTTTAAGAAAAATACCAATCAGGGCAACTCATTGCCTAAAAATAAAAAATAAGACGCTGATTTTTGCAGATCTTAACAATCACCAAAACCCATTGAGCTTGACACACTCATCACACCTGGCAAAAAAAAAAAAAATCCACATGTTTATCATGCCATTTTCAAAGAAATTCTGCTTCCAATGTGCCAGTACCCCAATGTGCAAGTTCCCCAACGTGCAAGTACCCCAACGTGGCCCGGGCTGCGAGGGCCCTTTATAGCTGCTCGCAGCTCTAGTTATTATTATTATTATTATTAGGGCCCGAGCAGCGACCGCTGCGAGGTCCCTATTGTTTTTGTAAAAATTATTATTAGGGCCCGAGCAGCGACTGCTGCGAGGTCCCTCTTGTTTTTGTAAGAATTATTATTATTATTATTATTCTCCGTAAACGATCTCATTTTTGAGGGCCTAAACATTTACGAAAACTCACCAAACTTTGCAGTCTCTTCGTGCTCGGTGAAAAATTTGATATTATGTAGTTGTCATAACAACGCAACTCTATAGCGCCACCTAGCGTAGAAAAATAAAAACCAATCCCGGCCCGTTTGAGCTAGAGCTACGAAAATTGGCAGGCACGTGTAGCACCCCGAGACGCACAAAAAAGCCAGTGGAAGCCATTTCCTAAAATGTACAGGAAGTGAGCTATGAATTTTTGAATGTCCAATTTTGGCCCATTCACTGTGGTCATACTTTTTCCCCCTTTGCAAATATTTTTCAGCCAGTTGACTTCAAACTTGCCATGTATCATCTCAAGACCTGAGACAACAACTGGGCAAAATATCTTGACTTTTTGAAATACTATATGACGGGGGCGGGGCATCAAATATTGCCTTTAAAATTTCATTTGTCCAGAAAGACAAAATGCTGAATAACTCCCATGTACAAGCTCCAAAAAATCTCAAACTTCTCATGCAACTTAATAGTCACGGCCTGAAGACATCTATATGATAAAATTCTGTTATATATATAGCACCACCTAGTGGTGACAATAAATGTCATACTTTACGTTTTTAGCTACTGTGCCAAGCTCTTTGAAGGGATCCAGTTGAAAATTGGTCAGACAAGCCTTAAGATGTTGATCATGCCCTACACCGAATATTGTAACTTTTCGCCAAAGGGCGTGGCCGCTACGGTGCCGCAAAGTCTGGTAATTTTTTGTGGCAATAAAAGCTGCTTTAACTTGACCCAGATGATCCTATCTTCTCAAAATTTCACACATTTGATGAGAGTCCAGCCCTTAAGACATCTACGTACTTAGATTTCATCTTACTGATAGCGCCACCTACTGGCAATTTATTTTCTTACGATTTTTCTTCAATGTTTTTCTCCAACCCCATTAACTGCACCTACCTCATATTTGCTCAGATGAGGGTTTCGGTCTTCATGATGTCACAATACGAAGTTTGTGAGTTTTCGCGAATCGCTGTGGGCGTGGCTAAGCGCTGTTCGCCAAGAAAACAACACCAATTTTGAGGGCCTAAACTGGCACAAAAACTCCTGAAACTTGGCACACACATCTGGCCTGGTAAAATGAGCAATATTTTATTGTTGATTGTGCTATTTTTACAAAAATGACTCAATAGCGCCCCCTCGAAATTTTTAACGAAGCAGCCCCGGTTGTACGTTTAAGCAAGAACGACGAATATTTTTAGGTGTATGAGGGAGCCCAAGACCTACAAAAAAAGTCTCTTGGACCCATATGCTAAAATGAACAGGAAGTGAGCTACGAATTTTTGAATGTCCCATTTTTGACGATTTTTGCACATTCACAGGGGGCAGACTTTTGCCCACTTCTCCTACACGTTTCATCCGACTGAGTTAAGACTTGGCCTGGACCATGTCAAGACCTGAGCCAACAACAGGGGGAACATTTTTGACTTTTCGAAATACTATATGATGAGGGCGGGGCATCAAAATTTGTGTTTCGCAATGTAAAAGGATATGCTTGATAACTCCCCGGGACATGCTCCAAAAAAATCCCAAACTTGACATGTATGTTTATCGTCAAGGCCTGAAGTTATCTCTATGACAACATTCAGTTATATATGCAGCGCCACCTAGCCCTTGAAGCATGAAAAAAAAATACCCCACATACGGTATTTTGTACAAAAAATGTAAACTCATTCTAAGTGTGATAACGAAGTCATTTATGAATATTCTTTTAGTTTCCACCACTCAAAATGTTCACTGGCATCAGACTTATCCAAACATATATATATTTTTATTTATTTTTGATAGCCTCTATGGACATTAAAAGCAATATCGTGAATGAAGGATATGCTTAATAACTCCACGGTACATGCTCCAAAAAAAATCCCACACTTGACATGTATGCTTATAATCAAGGCCTGAAGGTATCTCTATGACAACATTCAGTTATAAATACAGCGCCACCTAGCCCTTGAGGCTTATATAAAAAAATAAATAAATACCCCACATACGGTATTTTGTACAAAAAATGTAAACTCATTCTAAGTGTGATAACTAAGTCATTTATGAATATTCTTTTAGTTTCCACCACTCAAATTGTTCACTGGCTTCACACCGATCCAAACGTATGTACGTTTCCATTTTGTTTTATTCATTTTTGATTGCCCCTTTGGACAATAAAAGTAACATTGTGCAAAGAGTACAACGAGTGATGATGTCTATATACACTTTTACAAAAAATTCCAATCAGGGCAACTCATTGCCTAAAAATAAAAAAGGACGCTGATTTTTGCAGGTCTTAACAATCACCAAAACCCGTTGAGCTTGACACAGACTGGCAAAAAAAAATTCTACATGTAAACGTTTATTATGCCATTTTCAAAGAAATTTTACTTCCAATATGCCAGTACCCCAACGTGCAAGTACCCCAACGTGCAAGTACCCCAACGTGCAAGTACCCCAACGTGCAAGGACCCCAACGTGCAAGGACCCCAACGTGCAAGGACCCCAACGTGCAAGGACCCCCAACGTGCAAGGACCCCCAACGCGGCCCGGGCTGCGAGGGCCCTTTATAGCTGCTCGCAGCTCTAGTTTTATTTAATCTTCCTCCTTTGCTGCACTCCACTGCACTCCTTCCTATTAAAAACTTCCTTTTTTATATATATAAATTTTATAAATAATTGATGGATGAGGTTTAGTACATTAATTGTTTTATGTGAAACAATTGGAAAATATCCATATCTGAAATGAAAATTGGGGGTGACAAAAAAAACCCGCATATATATATTTAATAATCGGCAGATTAATCGGTAATCAGTTTTTTTTTCTGACAAAAATTGGTATCGGCATCGGCCTCAAAAAATGTACATCGGTCAGGCCCTATTTTTGTTGTTGTTGTTGTTGTTACAGGAGCCTTGGTTGTTAATGATGCCAAAGCCATAACAAAGCGGGGAAAAAATAAAGCTTACACATCTTCTTGAAAATTTAGAACATATTCACTCCTTTTTCGGATTTCCAAGAAACCTTTGCAAGGTTTCAATGATCCCCAAAAAATCTCTCAGGTCATTTGCAGCAGTTTGCACTTACCTTGGCTGTTTTGAGAACAAATTGATGTTTTCCATCATCTCCTCCCAACTGTGCCTTCAGTTCCAGAAGTTTGGCAACTTCTTTGTCAATCTGTGTAGAACAAGCCAGTAGTAGGATTTTGAACATGTGGACCCAGTGTGTCATTATCAAAATTGTGGTTCAGTTTTGGATGTGATGGAGGTATTGCAATTAGAGACGGGTACCTTTCACATTTGAATCGGGACTGTTCTAATTCTCAGTACCTGGGAATCGATACCAGTACTCAACGGAATCCAATTTTCAGTACTTTTTTTACTCTATTTTTTGTTCGTTCATACTTCATAAAGTACTATTTTGTTTGGCTTAGCATCGCAAAAATCTCGTTCGATTCCAAACCAGGAAATGTATTTTTAGCGGGTGAAAACCAGCATGAGTTTAAATCTCTGGTCTCAAAGAGATATATATCATCGGTTGACTTTTTCTGACGAAAACGGAATGCCATTCTGTCGAAAAATAAATCGTTGCTCTATCAAAATTGGTTAGACAAGGGAATTTGGTCAGTGATGCTTCTTTTGGACAATATGGGAAAAATTATGTCATTTGATATGTTTTGTTCCAAATATAACATGATTGACAGAAGACAAGATGATACTCTTATCAAAGCAATCCCCCAATCTTTTGTTGTGATGACTTGTAATTTGTTCCAAAGCAAGGTGAATCCAACACTTCCCTCGCTCTTGGTGGAGGGTCACAATATCACGGATCCTAAACTTCCTAATATCAAAATTTGACAAACATTTGTTAAAAAACTGTATCCTTTTTCATCAAACAGAGCTTCAATCTTACAATTTTTCTCAAAAAAAGAAGTTGAAATTTTAAGATCCAAGTACTTTCAATTTCCCATTCCCCAAAAAGCAAAGGAAATTCACTACAAAATTCTCAAGAGTGTATCCCTTCTTCTGAGTTTTTAAGAAAGCGTTTCAGTTTCGACCAAAACAACTGTTTCTTTTGTGATGAAGACATTGAAACAACTGAAACAACTCTTCTGGGAAGATTTGTATGATTGGTTATTCCCTAAACTGCCTATTTTTTTTTCCTTTTTTGACAAAAGAAAATGTTTTGTATGGTATTTCTGTAAAATAATCATCAAGAAAAAAATGCAGTGAAATTATATAATTTGGTAGAAGAATTGAACCTTGCTGATTCCCCCTAGCGGCCGCTCCCCTTTTTTCTGTCTTTCCTTTATTTATTTTAAGCTTGTTTATATTTTGTGTTGTTTTTTTTATTTGCTACACTTGACTGTTATATTCTCTGTCCAATGTTATGTAATATGTTGTGTGCAATCTATGTCAATTTGTGCTGTACACTTGAAGTGAAACAAAAAAAAAACGTAAGAAAAAAAAAAAAAAAAAAAAAAAAAAGCAGCGCGAGTGAGTGACGTCAGTGCGCTAGTATACTTACAATGTTGTGTTCAAGTGCGCCATTGTCAACTCTTCTACTCCTGCAGTCAAAACTTAGAATGACGTGCTTCAGATCCGAAACAAGACACCGTTTGATTTTACGTGAATCGGTGCTCGGAAGTACCGACCCAAACCGGTCCATGCTACAAATGGGTACCGTCTTTGGTACCCATCCCTAATTGCAATACAAGTAGGCCTAACATTAATGTGCACTACATACAATACATACCTGTGCCACAGTGATTTCCGTCAAACATCGAGATTGGACAAAGTTTGCAAGTTGGAAGCCAACCATAGGGGAGCGGATCCGGAGTGCAAACATGCCCAGCATATTCACCCAGCGGCAGAGGGGGACAAAACCATGTCAAAAATAACAGCCAAAGTTCAGGAGTGCATCATCCAATGGTATTGTGGCAGCCAAACCAAAAGCCATTCAAAGCAATGAATCCAGTAGGTAGGTATAACGTATTCCGTGGAAGGTCAACGTCATCCGTGGATGGCCAGCAGGACACCAAAGGTCAGGCAGGAAGAACAGGAGAAAAGTGGTAAGCAACCCTATCACTACAGGGGTGGTGGTGTATGATGCATCATCATTACCCCAGTTGAGGACGACAGAACATAAGATGTACCAAGTCAATGAAAGTAGCAGGCCTAATGCAGTACACATACAGGCACAATTCTGTTTTAAATGTAGTACAAAATCTGTATACATGACATCAGCAGTAGGGTACATACTGTACAATAGCATTGTCAACAGTTCCCAAGCGGCAGTTCAACAGGCATGCTGCTCATTTTAATGAAAATGACGTGGTCGCGCGTTGTCAGAGTAGTACAGTACCCAGTTTAGGTTCGGTGTATTTTATCATCATCATGACCTGTATTTTAATGTTTGCGCTTCAACTGCAACTTGTCTACCAGGTTAGCTATTGCGTCAGCCGTCTGAAAACAACTAAGAGGCAACACAAGTAAAGGCCACGGATATTTTTTGCCGTGACCGGCAACTCTCCCGCAAGCACTATTTCGCCGTGAACGGCTCTAATTGGTCAATCGCCGGAGCGAGTCATGCACTGGGCGTGGTTCCTGTCTCGCTTCACCCCTTCTGTGTTTTTTCTCTTAAGTTTTCATTTTGTTTTGCCACTGAAGATTGGCTGCTATCGGCATTACCAACCCAACCACAATCGTCAGAACATAGGCTGTTGTCGGCAATACTAGCCTAGCCCTAACCCTCAGGCTGTTACCGGCATTACCAGTCTAGCCAAAACTATAACCCTCGTCAAGTAATTATAGTATAATTTCTGGGTCCTCGCAGTTTCACCATTATGCCACTAGCCAGTACGCATTCACTGGTGCACGATTCGCGGCAAAAGAGCGCAAAATGGCGAGTTGTCGGTCACGGTAAAATATCCACTTCGTTGCCATGCACTCAAATGTGGCATATGGGTACATCTTAAAGACCCGTAAATGGTTAATGAAAGGCCACTTATACGCAATCATAACATTGCTTACCTGCTCTTTGCTTGCCTTCTCAGACTTCATCCTCCGAACTATTTCACCTTGAATTGTGATAGCTTCTTGGATCTTAGTTTTGCCTTCCATTTTTAAGTCGAAGGTCTCAATCGGTCCTACCGACTCAGTAAGGGCTCGTGCATTTAGCGGCAGCCTCATGTCATGGCATCAGCCACGTCACTTCCGTTTATGCAACGGCACCAGTGCCCTTTTTCTTTTCTTTTCGTCTTCTTTTTCTTCTTCTTCACTCACTCACACAAATAAACGGGGTCTTCTCAGGCGGGTAAGCGAACCCACACCAACCGGAGGTACACCGAAGGTAAGTGATGGTTCCACTCCTCCACCCAGAACCCCCTGTGAAGACGCTTTCGGTGACCCTGCACGATCGGTATCGCGCATGCGCAGAAGATCCTGCCATCTTGGATCGCTAACTACCGCAACTCCACTAGGAACAAAATACCTTTATATGCCTGCGCGATAGGACGCGTTCGTAAAAACATGATACATTATTGAAAAAACATCTTAGATTCTTGATGCTATTAACTCCTTCCCTGCCTTTGACAAGTACACTTGTCAATTGTATTTTTTAGAGCGGTGCTAAATGGGGGAGAATCTGATTCTGCTCCACTGTAAATATCAAACTTGTAAACAACTTTACTGATGCCCAACCACCGGTAGATGACATAATTGCCCCATTTTATACAAAATAAACATAGTTTCAGAGTCCATGGCAGAAATGGCTGTATTTTGGCAAACCTACATTTTTCTACTGTCAATTATAAAAGAATGGGACGGGGCAAAAAGTAGGGAGTCTATTCTGTTATTTGGTAGATTCGTCCATCCATCCATCCATTTTCTTGACCGCTTATTCCTCACAAGGGTCGCGGGGGCTGCTGGCGCCTATCTCAGCTAGCTCTGGGCAGTAGGCGGGGGACACCCTGGACTGGTTGCCAACCAATCGCAGGGCACATAGAGACGAACAACCATCCACACTCACACGCACACCTAGGGACAATTCGGAGCGGCCAATTAACCTGCCATGCATGTCTTTGGAATGTGGGAGGAGACCGGAGTACCCGGAGAAGACCCACGCGGGCACGGGGAGAACATGCAAACTCCACCCAGGAAGGTCCGAGCCTGGACTCGAACCGGAGACCTCAGAACTGGGAAGCGGACGTGCTAACCACTCGTCTACCGTGCCGCCCTTTGGTAGATTCGGTTTCTATATAATTATTGAATGTAATATCACGTGAGTATTGAAAATTTTAAAATTTTCTAAAATGACTGGCAGTGAATGAGATAAAGAAACTATTTTAATTTTACAGGTTTTAAAGACGAACGTTTACTTTTGACCCCATTACCTTCCTAGTGAGTCTTCATTGTTATAATTTTCGTTTAGTCTGCAGTATTTTTACTGTCTTTAGAACAATGTGTGGCCAATATAATAGGATAGGTTTTGAGAGGCAGGGGGGTCATTTAAAACACACACACCGCAGACTTACTGTAAAGTGCAACAATGCAGACTCACTATAATGTAAAGAGGTCAAAAGTAAAATGTTCATCTTATAGAATTAAAGTTGACTTAGTTACTTTAAAATTCATCAATAATATACAGTGTATATATATATATATACAGTGTATATATATATATACAGTGTATATATATATATATATATATATATATATATATATATACAGTGTATATATATATATATATATATATATATATAAATATATATATATATATATATATATATATATATGTATATATATATATATATATATATGTGTGTGTGTGTGTGTGTGTGTGTGTGTGTGGGGGTGTGTGTGTGAAATATATTCCAAATGGATCTCATTGGAATTTGTATGTCTTAGGAAAACGCCACTATCTGGGACTTGCAGGCATCCTCACGTTTTAATGGCTGACACCTGTTCAGTGGCTGTGTGATGAGTTTTTGGGTGTTCCAGAACCCTAGACGGGAGAATCACTACACATTGAAAGCGCCAAAGGAAGGCGCTAAGAAATTGACTTAGCCCGAATGGGGCAAATTACACTAAATCAATTAAGTTTTAACTTAAAGAAGGCCCAAAAATGGTGCCGCCGTTTGGGGAAACTCCTGACTTGAAATATAAGGTATAGAGTGGTCATTTGTATTAATAGTAGGGATGCATGATAATATCGGTGGCCGATAATTATCGGCGATTCTCGACCAATTTGACATCATACAGATAAACCAGATAATAAAGAAATTTGCCAATAATTATCAGCGATTATCGACCGATTTGACATCATACAGATAAACCAGATAATAATTAAATTTGCCAAAAATTATCGGCAATTATCGACCAATTTTATTTCATTCAGATAAACCAGACAAAGAAATTTGCTAAAATTATCGACCAATTTGATTTCATACAGATAAACCAGATCATAAAGAAATTTACCGATAATTATCGCCCTATTTGGTTTCATACAAATAAACAGATAATAGCGAAATCCGCCGATAATTAGTGGCAATTATTGACCAATTTGATTTCAATTGTATTCAAATTATTTTTGCAAGCAGTTACCGGCTTACTTATCGGTTATTGACATCGGCACTTTCTAAAAGATTGCTTTATCGGTATCGGTTGAAAATAGCATTATCGTGCACCCCTCGTTTTTTGCATTGATTATTTAATAAATAAAATAAAGGTAATTTAATCCGAGTACTGTGCTCATAAGTGAATACATATTTGGAGCTGTTCCATTCATGTATTGAAAGGCGAGTGAGCCAGCCGTTGACGAGCAACACGACACATGCAGATTTCACGACAGACTGCATAGAATAAGATGACAGATCATTTGTATTTTCATGAGAAATATTTATTCATTGCCGAATACGATGTGACAAATCACAAAGAAAAAAAAACAGGAACTTAAGTCCATGCTGACCCCCTGCAACAGAAAAACAAAATCACTTTTTATTGTGCTCATCCATTTCACAGACATACAAGTATGTGAACATTGTGGAATTATACGGATTTATGTATAAATTGGTCATAAAATGTAACCTGAAGGACACATAATCTGTGAAAACACAAAGTATTTTGGTTCAAAGAAGTCTTATTTATTTCTAAAGGCACTTTACGTTTAACTTTGACCGCCAAAAACGTTTAATAACAATTAGTAAAATCACGATGTATGTCGCAATAAACATTAAATGGTGTCAACTACGTTTTTTTTTGTTTTGGTTTTTTATCAATGGGCAGTTTGCTGTCTAAGTGCAGCACGCGCTGCCTGGTCAATGACTTGTGGAATCAAAAACACTATCTATGGCCAGCAGATGGCAGCATTGTATCGCTTTTAAATAGGCTCATTGCATATTAACTCTTTGACTGCCAGGCGTTATAAAAACAAAATTAAAAAAATCCACAGTGCCAGCCGCTTTTGAGCATTTTAACTCATCTTTCAAGGCAAAAAGAATATTGTTTGCCTTTACTACATATACAGTGTGGCTACTCAATGAAAGATCGCATTCCATTCATTGGAATTTTACTAATCATCATGAAACGTCTTTGGCAGTCAAAGAGTTAAATTACAATGAAACATGATGAAATTGTTTTCAAGGATGATGTAAATGATCAAAGCCTTCGTCATATTAAATTTTTTTATAATGTGTGTCAGTAAAAGAGTTAAAATTTTCTAGAAAATGTGGAATTCATTCCACCAGAGTAAATCTTATTTTCTTGTAATAGAGAAATCTATTTTTGAAAAGTACTGCCTTTGAAACAATTGTTTTTGCACCTTCTTGTGAAAAAAGAGCACTTTAAGGGCAGCATTGTGTTGTATGGGCATCGTTTCCATCGTTCCTGTTGGATCATTTGGTGATTGGAAATAAAAAGTAATGGACACAAATTGGTTTGGATACTTTAATTAATGAATACTGATGAATGAATATACCTTAAAAGTATGAAGTAGCCACAAAGTAAGAAAAAATCTGGGGGAAAAAAGATGCATTGAAAATCGTGATAATCGTGACAATCGTGATTAGTATCATGATAATCGTTCAATCAAATCGTAGCACCCTTAATCGTAGGGCTGGGTCTAAAATATCAATATACAATCGATATTCCTTTTCATAGGCCTATATCGATTCATAAAACCATGAATTGCTACTTTTAATACAGTTTTTTTTCCCCCGTAAATTAATGTGCCAAATAGGGCCTGACCGATTAATCGCCCGACGATTATAATTGGCCGATGATTGGCCTTCAAACATCGGCCCAATTGAGCTAAATGGACAATTATTCTCTCCTTAAAACGTTATCGAAGAAAGCCAAACTTTCCGACACTGTGAGAGTACCCTGAATGCACCACTTTATTTGCGTAGCATTAGCAGCTAGCAAGCGTGTAGCGTATGTTATTCTGGTTATTCTGTTGTCCCCTAAGCATCCTTTAAGATGTTTATTGAAACCGCAGTTGGAGTTAACTGTAAAACTAAATAGTACAATGTTAAGAATTACATCCACTGTATATTTAAATACAAAGCACGCTTCATTTTCAAAACATCGCTAGCCTAGCGCTAACAGGAAGTTAGCAAATGCTAACGGGAAGTTAGCATCGACTTCGGGTGTGTTTCTCCTTCAAATGAGGAATCGAATCGGGCCCTTCTGAATCGAATCGATTTTGGAAATCTGAATTGATACCCAGCCCTACTTAATTGTAATCTGCCTAAGATGGCACACCCCTCGTATTACTGTATATCTTCAATTTTAAAGTTTTGAAACATAGTTTATGTTTCAACGTTTTTGAAGCATACAATTTCTGAGGAATATTAATATTGATTTAATTGGATTTAATATATAAGTAATTTTCTCCGGCCTTCCTGGGTGGTGTTTGCATGTTCTCCCCGTGCCGCGCCTACTGCCTGAAGTAGTTTCATCGTAGATTATCGTGGATTTATTACCTGACCAATATATGGATAATCTGCTATAGTTGTCTCATGTTTATAGCATAGATAAAATGAAATGTGAAAAAAATGAAAAATAATTACCACAGAGCTGGGTTACTCGAGGTTGTTCCTCAATTTGTACTCGCGTACATCTGCATGGTGCTGTTTGAAGAGCTGCACAAGGTAGAGAAGCAAATTTTATGAATGAGACCACTGTTTTGCAACAAATGTACCATTAGGCTATCGACTTTTGTTCCACAAATCAGAGGGCCAACCAACCACTTTTTGCGCTATTTGAAAGTAAATTATACGAGCACTTCACCGCCAAAAGTTCTCCATGTGTGATCCTGCAGTTTTTGTGTCATTTGACATTAAAGTTTGCTATTTTGATGACGTGTTTTGTAGAGGTGTGCTCAAAAAATCGATACGGCAATATATCGTTGCGGGCCTCATGACAATACATGTATCGATACGCAGGCGTCAGAATCGATATTGCTCGTTAACTTTAAATAGGCAGTTAACGTTTGCCTTTGCAGCTTGCATTTTACCTAAAAAATAAAAACCAGCAGAGTCTTTGAAATTAATTGCTTTCAATTAATGCAAAAATAGCTCACCAGTGATTAGACATTGTGTCTTGCTAAGAAAAATGAAAGCAGAGAAAGAATATCAACATTTATTTACTTATAAACTTAACATGGCACATTTCTTAATGTACCAATTTTCGTATATTTTGTTTAAAAACGAAATAGAATGTGTTACATCAAAAAAATGCTGTTTTTATTTCCCCAAATATTTCAAATAAGCACATTTTAGAGCTGTAATTTTAATACTTTGATGTTTTTGCTCAAATCGGCTCATGCCTATTAATACATTTTCCCAGTGTGTCTGTGAAAACTGCTCCTTGCTCTGTAATGCGTACACATTTAGACCTGGCATGCCACAAGGTGGTAAACCAGAAGAGCTGCTATATATTTTTGCCAGTCAGCATAACAAATATATCCTTTAGGTATAGATATGACTGTTATTAGAAAATGCAAGAAAATTAATATAATATATCGGAATACGTATCGCCTTGAAGATCAAGTATTGGGATACATTTGTATCGCGATACGTTTTGTATTGTGACCCCTGTATCGTGATACGTATCGTATCGTGAGGTTGGCGGCAATACCCAGCCCTATAGTTGATGCCTTATATTACTCAGAGGTGGGCGCGTAAATGAATTTTGAGCATCCGCCATTCGGCAATCGTCAACAGTCAGGACCATCTTCCGTCATCGTCAATCCCTCAATATCTAAAGTTCAACGGCACTGTAATCATCAATCCGTCATTCGCCATGCATTGGCGCGCCGCCATCATTGACGGACTGATGGACCTCTAGCCCACCAGCATTGACAGACTGACGGACTCTCCGCCCACTTTATAACAGGCTCACATCAAACTTCATGCCATGAGCCAGGGGTGTCAAAAATACGACCCGAAGGGATTTAATCCGGCCCGCGAGATGATTTTGTAAAGTAAAAAATAATTTGTAATGTCGGACCAATTAATCAGCTGGCCACAATCAAAACATATACAGTGATACCTCAGCTCATGAACATAATTGGTTCCCAGAAAGTGTGTGTAAGGCGAAAAGTTCGTCTTCTGAACATTTATTTCCCATAAGAAACCATTAAAATGAGAATAATCCGTTCCCAGGTCCCTATAAAACATAATTTTCTACTAAATCAGCCTTAAAACTACACAAAAATATACCTTATTTTCTGTATAATAAATGTGCTATTGTATTGTAATTAAAGAAATAAACTGTACTGTATAATAAAGTCGTTTTATTTACCTTTGTGATGGTAGTTCTTAAGGATGGTAGCAATGGTACTTACTTCATTCGCGAGCGTTTCACCGCGGAGAGTGTTTATGGAACGGTTGCCGTTCATTCGCGCTTTCGTGCTCACCGGAGCGGAGGAGGCGTCTCCCTTGGTGAACAAGGAATTGGAGCACTTTAGCGAGTCAACAAAGTGAGCACCGCCAACTGTTTTCACTTCTTTCCTGGGACTAAACACCCGTGGCACTATTTTCTCCTATTTTGAGGTACGTGATAGCACTTTCGCTTTTTTTAGTGGCGCGAACTATATTGACTACAATGCAAACGCGCCGCTGAATCGCCGTCCCTCGCTTTTGGTTGAGAACGCAGCATTAGGCTTAACACTAGTCTGTGGTGGGGTCTTTTTCGGTCCCATAATAGCAAAAGTACACTCAATATGGTCCAAAATGTCTATCAAACACAAACCGCGTCCGCACTCAAAGAAAGGGGGTGACGAACTGGGAAGCCGTGAGCGTGCGTCAGCTTCTCGTGGCCGCCACCGTGGCTGTTCGACCGCGTGGTTTCGTTCGTCCGCCGAAAACTAGTTCGTCAGCAGAGACTATATGCTCGCGAATTTAATGTTCTTGAGGCGAAAAGTTCGTGAGCTTAAGCGTTCGTCAGCGGCGGTTTTACTGTACATTTATAATTTCACAAGCAGGCCTCAGATGAGCAATGCAACTTGCACGGGGAATCGTCCTGGATGTCATTATTTTACACACAACTTAAAGTTATGTTGTGTTTATTTATTTATTTTTAAATCATAAACCGACATAAACATATTAAATACGACACAAATTAATTACTGGTAACACAATAAATATGACAAGGATTAACATCCTTATATCATCATTAACTAATTTGCTCCCAAAAACGTATAAATACGTTCTATTTTAAATATTAACAGTGTTCCAAAGACGTATTTATACTTGTTTTTTTTTTATAATAGAGCATACAGAAGGCTTTGATGCAGGCTCTGAACTGAAGAGAACTGTTGCAGCAGTAGCAGTTATTACAAAAACGGCCAGCGGGTGGCAGCAGAGTATAAGAGATCAACCAGGGCCCTGTTTTAACAAGCTGTTTCCCCCACAGTTTTACACAGATTTGTGAATCATGGTAAAACCTAGCTATATTCTAATGTTAATTGCTGCAAAACAGATAGAAATATACATTTTCTTTCCTGATGAAAGAAGAGATTCCAATCTTTCTGTTGGTCGGTTCCATGTTTTTAAAACAAAAGAACACAATATTCTGTGGGCCTTGCAAAATTCAGTCAAAATATAGGAAAACAGCCGGGAGTGAAGGGGGTTGCTTGAGTGAAAATGGCGGCGACTGAATGCATTAACTGTGCCACACAATGCATTCTGGGAACAATATATATGCAAAACAGGTAGATTTAACACGTCCAGAACACATACAGGAAAAGTGTTGCCACGTTACATTTGCATTCATGTTATTGACCGATCCGGCCCACTTAGTAATATATTTTCCTCCATGCGGCCCCTGAGCTAATACGAGTTTGACACCCCTGCCATAAGCAATGACGCATTACTGACACCTACCTGTGGATACAGCAAATTGTATAACACGCTTCCAAAGTCATTGTTTGTGACACCACTTACTTTCATGGTTTCATCAAATACAATTCCAATTTCCAAACATTAAAAATACTGTTACAGCGAGGAACATATCTACTAAGTAAAATGCAGGGTTTATAATTGTGAAGAAGTAAGTTATTGTACATTTTAGACATGGTTCAATTCAAATGCAGTGTGTCAAATTGAGATTACTGATTGGCTATTTATCTAGAAAATGTAAATCTGTGCAAAGAGCTCCGCTGGGAGATGATGTCACGTCTACACCGTTTTACACCACATAACTATGCAAGCTATGTTCTTGAATGTAGATTTGCATTCAATTGCAACAATAAAAGCATAAATAAAATATACGAGTGATGTGCTCATCATTTATTACTCGTTCAATTTGTTTATTGAATTCACATGAAACCTTTGTCTCCTGTAGTAAAGACAATGACAATTAACTGAACTTTGATTTATGTTGTGATACATTTTTAAAATTAAATAGAAAAAAAAGATCACTCAGGGAGGTTAGCCTACTGGAGGAAAAGTAACAAGTGATTTATTTCCTGTCTAGTATTAGCACAGCCAATCACGGCGACTGCCACCAACACCAATTTGTATAAAAAGCAAAATGACAGAAAAATCTCTTAATATCTTAACCATTTTAATCAAAGCCAATGCTTGCTTTTTTTTAACTTCTTGTTTGTTCCCGACTGTGACTCATTGACACATTTTGTTGTGTAGTGACTCAAGTGTTATATCGCTAGAGAGCAGTAGAGGGTGCTAGTGGTCTGTGTGACCTCAAGCTACGAAAATTGACGGGCACGTGTAGCACCCCGAGACGCACAAAAAAAGTCTGTTGGCACCATATAGCTAAAATGTACAGGAAGTGAGCTATGAATTTTTTAGTCCAATTTTGGCCCATTTTGGCACATTCACTGTGATCATGCTTTGAAAACAGTTTTCATCCGCTTGACTTCAAACTTGGCATGTATCATCTCAAGACATGAGACAACAAATGGGCAAAAAATCTTGACTTTTCGGAATACAATATGACTGGGGCGGGGCATCAAATATTGCCTTTAAAATGTAATTTGTCCAGAAAGAGTTAATGCTTAATAACTCCCATCTCCAAAAAATCCCTAACTTCTCATGCAACTTAATAGTCATGGCCTGAAAACATCTATATGATAAAATTCAGTTATACATATCGCGCCACCTAATGGTGACAATACATGTCAAACTTGACGTTTTTTAGCTACTGTGCCAAGCTCGTGGAAGGGATCCAGTTGAAAATTGGTCAGAAAAGCTTTAAGATGTTGATCATGCCCCACACCGAATATTGTATCTTTTCGTCAAAGGACGTGTGTGGAGTTAGAATCATGCCAAAACCCCGTAAACACAAAAAACGTGATCTACGTACACAAAACCTAATCCACGTACACAAAACGTGATCCACATACACAAAACGTGATCCACGTACACAAAACCTCATCTATGTACACAAAACGTGTGTTCTACGTACACAAAACCTGATCTACGTACACAAAACCTGATCCACGTACACAAAACCTGATCCACGTACACAAAACCTGATGTACATACACAAAACGTGTGTTCTACGTACACAAGACCTGATCTACGTACACAAAGAAGCATATCTTCAATTACAACAACAACAAAATGTGCGTACGTAAAAAGCAATTCTACATTTACGGATACAACTCACGTGACTTTTGGCAGTGATATTCTGCCGAGCAGTTTTACATGCCGAAAACCCATGATCCACACGCGCAAAGCCAGTAAACTTTACAGCAGGGGGCGCTGTTGCGCCGTATTGAGAGAGCGTTTGGCCAACTCGTTGAAGAACTACTACGCTGTGATTGGTCAACTGCTGGTCACAGGACATATGGACGCCTTGTCGTTACTTTTTTTTTTTTTTTTTTTAGATGCTTTATTGAACCAACTATTGCAAACTTACAGTAAATAGCCTTGTCGTTACTATGCCGCTGCGATTACGTAACATGTTGCATTGGGCATTTATGGCATTCACAAACAAACACTTCTTTAATGTAAAGTCTTAAAAAAAAAAAAAAAAAAAAGTAACGGCACACCACTCATTTGACGAGGTAGAAAGCTGCAGTGTGCAGTCCCACCTACATCAAATCGTGGTATTTTACTTACTTTATTTAACCCTAAATCTAATCCTGCATCATAACGCCACTGCCTGGTTGTAATTGTGAACAACGCCATTCTGAATAACACGGCATAATTGCAATATGTAAGTGATAATAACAATAGCAACGCCAATTGCACAAACACCATGGTGAGGAAAAGGCGTCCATATGTCATGTGACCTGCAGTTGGCCAATCACAGCGTAGTAGTTCTTCAACGAGTTGGCCAAACGCTCTCTCAATACGGCGCTGATTCAACAGCGCCCCCTGCTGCAAAGTTTACTGGGTTTGCGCGTGTGGATCATGGGTTTTCGGCACGTAAAACTGCTCGGCAGAATATCACTGCCAAAAGTCACGTGAGTTGTATCCGTAAATGTAGAATTGCTTTTTACGTACGCAAAACATTTTGTTGTTGTTGTTGTAATTGAAGATATGCTTCTTTGTGTACGTAGATCAGTTTTTGTGTACGTGGATCACGTTTTGTGTACGTGGATCAAGTTTTGTGTACTTGGATCAGGTTTTGTGTAAGTAGATCAAGTTTTGTGTACGTAGAACACACGTTTTGTGTACGTAGATCAGGTTTTGTGTACGTAGATCACGTTTTGTGTACGTGTATCAGATTTTGTGTACGTAGATCACGTTTTTTGTGTTTACAGGGTTTTGGCATGATTCTAACTCCATAGGCGTGGCTGTTATGGTGCCGCAAAGTCTGAAGATTATTCATGACAATAAAAGCTGTTTTAACTTGATCTAGGTGATCCTATCTTCTCAAAATTTCACACATTTGATGAGAGTCCAGCCCTTAAGACATCTACGAATTGATTATCTGTTTTGGAGTAACCCCATTAAAAGACAACACGAATGGACATGAAGTGAGTGAGTCTATTCATTGATATATCGCAAGAAATTACACATTTATTGAAGAATTTGACGTCTGTCATTGGGATACATTAATTGACGGTGTGACGGATTGATGCTTACACTGACGGAAGGAAACCTACCTCCGTCAATAGTTAATTCGTCCTTTTTTTTTTTTTTAAGTTAGCCGTCAATCGTCAACAAAACGGACGTCCGCATCACGTGATTTGCAGCGTCAAGTGCTTCTGGCCATTGTAGTCTGCAGCGTTTTCCTGCATGTTTAATGACATTTGCCACTTGATTTTGGGAAAATGTGCAATAATTACGAGTGCCAACAAACAATATCTGATTCAGAAAAAAATAAACTTCAAAACATAAACGATCCAGGTCTTCCCTTACCAGTGATCATTGATCTCTAAAACTAAACCAGATAGGTGGCCTCGGCCCACCGCCTACCATCGATGTGTAGGAATCACCGCATGTCAATTGCTCTTTCTTTTGACATCATAATAAGGCACTAACGGAATAAAATCAGGCAAACTTTAGAGGTGTCATTGGGGAGGGTCTGTGAGTTGACACTGAATGACCCATATCACGATCACTGGAGTCAAAAGGATGCAATTAAGATCGAACGAGAATAATTGCCAGTCACGTTAATAATTTGCTCGTTGACTTTCCATGGAAACGAGGACAATATTTGCAATGACAATTACTTCAGCAAACAGTCATTTACCAGACTCCACAGGAAAATAGACGATCCAAAGGCAAGTCCCACTCGTAACCAGTTGGGGGAATTAGGGTCACGCTTCACACTTGTAAACAAAGTCCTGGTCCCAACTGCAAACATACAGTGGTAACCATTAGTACGTTTAGGGCGACATCAAGCCAGCGTTTAAGATTCAAGAATGCTAAGCTAAGGTCAAACAAAACAAAATCAGCACGCCTTGCCGGAATTACAGTCGAAAGCCACAAAGTCCGATACAATGTAATTATGCCTCCCACATAATTTACTCACTTCTGTGGACAAAATACGGTCGAGCGAAAAAACTGGCCACACTCATTTTTGTTTAGTTTCCTTTTCGATTTAAAGTTCAAAAATACCCTCTTCTTCTTCGTCGTCTTATTTGAGTTGAATGGTGGGTGGAAACCAGCGTTCAAGTATGTTAACGCCACCTATCGGACTGGAGCGTGGCTCAAGCTCCAAAGCAGGAAAAAAAATATTAAGATAACTTAAATATTCTCGTCTTTATCGTTTATATAATTAAACGCGTTTCTTTTAAATATATAATTAACTGGTTTTGAATGTTGATGCAGCACCAAGATGATTCTCGATTTTAACCTCAAGTTACTTTGCCAATTGTGACGTTACTTAAAGTTTACCCTTAATGTCATTTTTTTTTCTTTAACTCTACAGTTGAGCAGCATCACTTGTTAAATAGTCTCTATCTTATCTTCCAGTACCACAGTTGCTAGTAGGCTGCTTTCTTGTGTCGCAACTCGCAACGCTACTCAACTAAAATTTATAAAGCACTTTAAAACATGCATTGCTGTATACAAAGTGCTGTACATGAAACAGAAATCGGTCATGCAGTGAAGAATAAGATGACAAAAACAAGAACAAAGCAAACATGTTAATTTTCCAGTTAATTTTCCGGTAAATTCCCAGACAAAATTATGGCTTATGTTGTTTTAGCATCCTCTTGTGTCACTTTGACCCTGTTCTACCTAAACAGGTGCTGCTTACATAAATTTAATTTGTATGGTTTGAGTTGAATCACTGAATTAAAAAACTGAACCTGAATTTTCAAAATTTGAATATATTTGTTTGGAACTTTAAGTCCAATAAACTTGAAACCGAAATTAAAATTATAAAATCTATTTCATTTCTTCTGAAACTGAATTTGATCCCCACTAAAAGTGCAACTTTTTATTTTCACTTTTCAAATTCAGTTCTGTGATTCAAATGAGCTGTGACAGACATACTGGTCGTTATGGTGGGGGTGTGGTGGATGGACCCAGAGGCGGAAAAACCAGGCAAGAAGAAGGATGACAGTAACTAAAGTAACTTTGACAGGCTGAAACGTGGGTAGCCTTGGGGTGACGAAAGGGGGCAGAACTGACTCAGCATGGACAGATGCGGAGACGCGGAAGACTTGGCGTGGCCTTTTTTTTTTTTTTTTTTATA
Organism: Festucalex cinctus; assembly: GCF_051991245.1. Lineage (NCBI taxonomy): Eukaryota > Metazoa > Chordata > Actinopteri > Syngnathiformes > Syngnathidae > Festucalex > Festucalex cinctus. Next base: position 26,259,883 of record NC_135419.1, on the reverse strand, counting down.
TATATCCACTCACTCATTACACTCACACACGAGGCTCACTTTATGTAAGCCACACATGGGCCCCTCGCAGGCTGAGGATCGAACCCACGCCAACCGGCACCAAAGGCAAGTGACGGTTCCACTCCCCCACCTGGAGCCCTTATTTGGAGCACATGTAATGATCAAATAACAAAGGAGGGACGTCATCTGAAGGTGCTTTTCTATTGGCTGCTGATACAAGACATCACTCGTGTGCGACACTTTCAAACATTCTTATTCTGGTTAATATAGAAATATATATACCGGTACTTAAAATCACAATTAAAATAATCCCAAAGGCTCATGTATAAAATTATCAAAAATGAAAATGAGGGACATTTTCGCGATACAGTAATTATAGTTACCGTAGATTTAGTTCCATAAAATGTAGTTTGTTACAGGTTTTTTATTTTATTTTATTTTTTAATTTATTTAGTTAATGTTTTTTTTTATTTTGTTTATTTTGTTAGTTTTTGTGAACTAAAATAACCTTGGTGCAAAGACACAACAACAGAGTACAAACTGTTCTTCAAATCTCATAATTTCATATTTCCACTACAGAGAATGTGTTGTGCACTGGGTGCTGCTGCTGTTATTTGTTATGGTATATATCTTTTTTATTTCTGATTAAAGTGACAGTGTGTAGAATTTAGTGCCATCTAGTGGCAAACTTTAGTTGCCTTTCATGTGTCTGCATACCCCTCAGAAAGTAGGTAGTTGCGCCCCTGCCAGGACACTACACCACCCCAGGTATCCAACCAAAGTACTTAGACGAAAATCTGGTGGTGTATTTCAAAATAAAACTCCTTTGAAAATTGAAATTTAGACCATTATCGCTGATTTAAAAGAAACCATTATGTTATCCCAGGACCAGACCAATTCTAAGTGACACCGGGCGGCACGGTGATCGAGTGGTTAGCACGTCCGCCTCCTAGTTCTGAGGACTCCGGTTTGAGTCCAGGCTCCGGCCTTCCTGGGTGGAGTTTGCATGTTCTCCCCGTGCCCGCGTGGGTCTTCTCCGGGTACTCCGGTCTCCTCCCACATTCCAAAGACATGCATGGCAGGTTAATTGGGTGCTCCGAATTGTCCCTAGGTGTGCTTGTGAGTGTGGTTGGTTGTTCGTCTCTGTGTGCCCTGCCTACTGACCAGAGGCAGCTGAGATAGGCGCCAGCACCCCCCGCGATCCTTGTGAGGAATAAGCGGTCAAGAAAATGGATGGATGGATGGACTACACCACCCCAGTTATCCAACCAAAGTACTTTGACCAAATTCTGATGTTGCATTTCCAAATAAAACTCCTTTGAAATTTAGACCATTATTGCTGAGTTAAAAAAAAAATCATTAAAAATTAATTTTGTTAACCCAGGGCCAGACCAGTTCTACAGGACAATACACCACACCAGGTATCCAACCAAAGTAGGCCTACTTAGATGAAAATCTCGTGTTATATTTCAAATAAAACTCGTCTAAAATGTATACCTTTATTTAAAAAAAAAAAGAAAATTCAGTTATCCCAGGACCAGAGCACTTCTACAGCACACTACACCGCCACAGGTATCCAACGAATGTACTTTGACCCAAATCTGATTTTGCATTTCAAAATAAAATAATTTAGGCCATTATCGCTTATTTAAAATATGTATATATAATCTATTTTTCTAATTGTACGAATGTGTACCGTCGTACATACAGGAATTACTCAAGATGTTTTGTTCTAGTGTAATGGCCGTAGTTTAATGCCTCAGATCGTGCAGGGGTCACATATAGCGTCTTGACGCCACTGATCTGCTTGACATTCGTGATGGGATTTTCGGCTCTTTTCGGTGAGCCGGTTCATTTGGATCGGCTCAGTGAAAAGAGGCTCTCAAACGGCTCTCTTTAGCTTTTCTTTTAAATATTTACGACAAATTTACCATACATTTTGATAAATGACTTGGTGAACTAAATATTGCACTCTACTGACTGCAAATAGCAACAGTTATCAAGCAAAGAAAATGTTTTTTTTTCCCTCTCATTTTTATTGAACAGATTAATAGGCTCCATACAATAAACAAGCAACAAAATTAAAACTTCAACCAACAACAATCAAAATAACAATCAAATGACAAAAATAGTGAGTAGTAATTTAACTGCAACAGCAGCAGTGAACAATACAAGCATTAGCTACTCACCTGGCCCAGGATAAAAGACCTTGCTTTATTTTAAATTCGCATTTAAAAAAAACAAACAAACAAAAACTAAATATATGAACTTGGACGGGCTGATCCGGCTCCTTCTCTCATCTGACTTTAACCCAGTGCTTCTCAAATAGTGGGGCGGGCCCCCCCAGGGGGGGGGTTGGGGGGCGCAAGGCTCCATCAAGGGGGGCGCATTTGACCTCGGGGAACATGCTTCTTGATTTTTTGTTTTTGATGTTTTTTTTACTGTCCGAGAATAAAGTGCAATTGCACGTCCACTACATTAGGGGGCAGTGGCGCTCTCATTATTGGCAGAGTGTGCGCAGGGAGCGTTTGCTCGGTGGAGTAGGGGTTTTGTTTGAACTGAGCATGCGCACTTGGCACACAGCAAAAAAATTCAGCACAAATTATTAAGGCCCGAGCAGCGACCGCTGCGAGGTCCCTATTGTTTTTGTAAAAATTATTATTATTATTATTATTATTATTATTAGGGCCCGAGCAGCGACCGCTGCGAGGTCCCTATTGTTTTTGTAAAAATTATTATTATTATTAGGGCCCGAGCAGCGACCGCTGCGAGGTCCCTATTGTTTTTGTAAAAATTATTATTATTATTATTATTAGGGCCCGAGCAGCGACCGCTGCGAGGTCCCTATTGTTTTTGTAAAAATTATTATTATTATTATTAGGGCCTGAGCAGCAACCGCTGCGAGGTCCCTATTGTTTTTGTAAAAATTATTATTATTATTATTAGGGCCCGAGCAGCGACCACTGCGAGGTCCCTATTGTTTTTGTAAAAATTATTATTATTATTATTATTATTAGGGCCCGAGCAGCGACCGCTGCGAGGTCCCTATTGTTTTTCGTTCGAATTATTATTATTAGGGCCCGAGCAGCGACCGCTGCGAGGTCCCTATTGTTTTTGTAAAAATTATTATTATTATTATTAGGGCCCGAGCAGCGACCGCTGCGAGGTCCCTATTGTTTTTGTAAAAATTCTTCTTCTTCTTCTTCTTCTTCTTCTTCTTCTTCTTTATTCTCCGCAAACAATCGTGATTTTGGGTACCTAAATATTCACGAAAACTCACCGAACTTTGCACACTCCTCAGGTCCGGCGAAAAATTTGATATTATGAAGTCGTTATAACAACGCGACTCTATAGCGCCCCCTAGCATAGAAAAATAAAAACCAAGCCCGGCACGTTTGAGCTAGAGCAACGAAAATTGGCAGGCACGTGTAGCACCCCGAGACGCACAAAAAAGTCTATTGGGACCATGTAGCTAAAATGTACAGGAAGTGAGCTAGGAATTTTTTAATGTCCAATTTTGGCCTATTTTGGCACATTCACTGTGGTCATGCTTTTTCCCCCTATGCAAACATTTTTCATCCCATTGACTTCAAACTTGGCATTTATCATCTCAAGACCTAAGAGAACAGCTGGGCAAAAAGTCTTGCCTTTTCGAAATACTATATGATGGGGGCGGGGCATCAAATATTGCCTTTAAAATTTCATTTGTCCAGAAAGAGCAAATGCTGAATAACTCCCATGCACAAGCTCCAAAAAATCTCAAACTTCTCAGGCAACGTAATAGTCACGGCCTGAAAACATCTATATGACAAAATTCAGTTATACATATAGCGCCACCTAGTGGTTACAATAAATGTCATACTTTACGTTTTTAGCTACTGTGCTGAGCTTGTTGAAGGGATCCATTTGAAAATTGGTCAGAAAAGCCTTAAGATGTTGATCATGCCCCACACCGAATATTGTAACTTTTCGCCAAAGGGCGTGGCCGCTACGGTGACGCAAAGTCTGAAGATTTTTCGTGACAATAAAAGCTGCATTAACTTGACCGAGATGATCCTATCTTCTCAAAATTTCACACATTTGATGAGAGTCCAGCCCTAAAGACATCTACTAACTTACATTTCATCTAACTGATAGCGCCACCTAGTGGCAATTTTTTTTCTTACGAATTTTCTTCTACGTTTTTCTCCAAACACGTTAACTGGACCTACCTCATATTTGCTCAGATGAGGGTTTCGGCCTTCATGATGTCACAACACGAAGTTTGTGAGTTTTCGCGAATTGCTGTAGGCGTGGCTAAGCGCTGTTCGCCAAGAAAACAACGCCAGTTTTGAGGGTCTAAACATGCACAGAAACTCCTGAAACTTGGCACACACATCTGGCCTGGTAAAATTAGCAATATTTTATTGTTGATCGTGCTATTTTTACAAAAATGACTCAATAGCGCCCCCTCGAAATTTTTAACGAAGCAGCCCCGGTTGTACGTTTAAGCAAGAACGACGAATATTTTTAGGTGTATGAGGGAGCCCAAGACCTACAAAAAAGTCTCTTGTACCCATGTGCTAAAATGAACAGGAAGTGAGCTACGAATTTTTGAATGTCCCATTTTTGACGATTTTTGCACATTCACAGGTGGCAGACTTTTGCCCACTTCTCCTACACGTTTCATCCGACTGAGTTAAGACTTGGCCTGGACCATGTCAAGACCTGAGCCAACGACAGGGGGAAAAAATTTGACTTTTCGAAATACTATATGATGAGGGCGGGGCATCAAAATTTGTGTTTCGCAATGAAAAAGGATATGCTTGATAACTCCCCGGTACATGCTCCAAAAAATCCCAAACTTGACATGTATGTTTATCGTCAAGGCCTGAAGTTATCTCTATGACAACATTCAGTTATATATGCATGAAAAAAATATACCCCACATACGGTATTTTGTACAAAAAATGTAAACTCATTCTAAGTGTGATAACGAAGTCATTTATGAATATTCTTTTAGTTTCCACCACTCAAAATGTTCACTGGCATCAGACTTATCCAAACATATATATATTTTTATTTATTTTTGATAGCCACTATGGACATTAAAAGCAATATCGTGAATGAAGGATATGCTTAATAACTCCACGGTACATGCTCCAAAAAAAATCCCACACTTGACATGTATGCTTATAATCAAGGCCTGAAGGTATCTCTATGACAACATTCAGTTATAAATACAGCGCCACCTAGCCCTTGAGGCTTATATAAAAATAAAAAAAAAATACCCCACATACGGTATTTTGTACAAAAAATGTACACTCATTCTAAGTGTGATAACTAAGTCATTTATGAATATTCTTTTAGTTTCCACCACTCAAATTGTTCACTGGCTTCACACCGATCCAAACGTATGTACGTTTCCATTTTGTTTTATTCATTTTTGATTGCCCCTTTGGACAATAAAAGTAACATTGTGCAATGAGTACAACGAGCGATGATGTGTATATACACTTTTACAAAAAAATACCAATCAGGGCAACTCATTGCCTAAAAATAAAAAAGGACGCTGATTTTTGCAGGTCTTAACAATCACCAAAACCCGTTGAGCTTGACACACACACTGGCAAAAAAATATTCTACATGTAAACGTTTATTATGCCATTTTCAAAGAAATTTTGCTTCCAATATGCCAGTACCCCAATGTGCCAGTACCCCAACGTGCAAGTACCCCAATGTGCCAGTACCCCAACGTGCAAGTACCCCAACGTGCAAGGACCCCAACGTGGCCCGGGCTGCGAGGGCCCTTTATAGCTGCTCGCAGCTCTAGTTATTATTATTATTATTATTATTAGGGCCCGAGCAGCGACCGCTGCGAGGTCCCTATTGTTTTTGTAAAAATTATTAGGGCCCGAGCAGCGACCGCTGCGAGGTCCCTATTGTTCCTGAAGGAATTCTTATTAGGGCCCGAGCAGCGACCGCTGCGAGGTCCCTATTGTTCCTGAAGGAATTCTTATTAGGGCCCGAGCAGCGGCGGCGGCGGTGCCGCTGCGAGGCCCTATTGTTTTTGTAGGAATTCTTCTTATTATTAGGGCCCGAGCAGCGACCGCTGCGAGGTCCCTATTGTTCCTGAAGGAATTCTTATTATTATTCTTCTTCTTCTTTTTCTTTGTTATTATTCTTTTCCGCAAACAATCGCATTTTTGAGACGCTAAACGTGAACGAAAACTCACCAAACTTTACACGCACATCAGGCCTGGCGAAAAATTTGATATTTTAAAGTCGCCATACATGATAACAGAAAAATGGCTCCATAGCGCCACCTACATAGGTTAAACGGATCCCTGTCCCGCTACGATTGTCCTATGGCGACGAAAATTGTGTGCCACCCGTAGCACATCCAGATGAACAAAAACCTCTTTGATGTGTGTACCCTAAAATAGACAGAAAGTGAGGTATGATCATCTGAATGTCCAATTTTGGCCCAGTTTTGCACATTTACAGGGGTCATACTTTTGCCCGCTTCTCCTACACGGTTAACCCGATTGACTTCAAACTTGGGATGGACCATCTCAACACCTGGGACAACATCATTGTAAAAAATCTAAAGTTTTTGATATACTATATGACGGCGGCGACGCATCAAATTTAGAGTTTAAAAATTCTTACTTCACGAAGCATTGCCGGTTGTACGTTTAATCTAGAGCTACGAAAATTGGTACACATATGTAACAGGCTATGACCTACAAAAAACTCTTTTTGAACCATATGCTAAACTTCACAGGAAGTCCGCCATTTTGATTTATTTTGGAACGTGTTGCCATTTTTTTGGCCATTTCATTGGGGTCTTATTTTAACGAACTCCTCCTACAGTGTTTATCCGATCATCTTCAAACTTGGTGTGATTCATCTTAAGATGTTGAAGATGAAAAGTTATTGAAAGCTTTGTATTTCGTCGCACGCTGTTGTCATGGCATGCACTGTTTGCAAAGGAAAAAAAATATCCTTAAAGAAGCATTCCCATTTGTACGAAGCAGCAAGAGCTACGAAAATTTGTAGACATATGTAACAGCCCAAGATGTACAAAAAAAGTCTCTTGGTGCCCTGTGCTAAACCCAACAGGAAGTTCCGTAGGGGCCGGTCATCACATTTTGAGCTAAAAAACTCCTCTTTAACAAAGCATACCCGGCTGTACGTTTCACCTAGAGTTACCAAAATTTGTAGAGGTATATAACAGCCCTCGAGGTACAAAAAACTCTTTTTGAACCATATGCTAAACCTAACAGGACGTCCGCCATTTTGATTTACTTTGGAATGTGTTGCCATTTTTTGGGCCATTTCGTAGGGGTCTTATTTTAACGAACTCCTCCTACAGAGTTTATCCGATCATCTTCAAACTTGGTGTGACTCATCTTAAGATGTTGAGGATGAACAGTTATTGAAAGCTCTTTATTTCGTCGCACGCTGTTGTCGTGGCATGCACTTTTTGCAAAGGAAAAAAATCCTTCTTAATGAAGCATTCCCAGTTGTACGAAGTAGCTAGAGCTACAAAAATTTGTAGACATATGTAACAGCCCACAATGTACAAAAAAGTCTCTTGGTGCCATGTGCTAAACCCAACAGGAAGTCCCCCAGGGGCCGGGCATCACATTTTGAGCTAGAAAACTCCTCTTTAACGAAGCATTCCCGGTTGTACGTTTCACCTAGCGCGATGATAATTTGCAGGCATACATAAGAGCCCACGATGTACAAAAAAAGTCTCTTGGAACCATGTGCTAAACCAAACAGGAAGTCCGCCATTTTGATTTACGATGGGATTTGTTGCCATTTTTTGTGGCCTTTTTCAGGGGTCATATTTTAACGAACTCCTCGTACAAAGTTCATCCGACCGTCTTCAAACTTGGTGTGTTTCATCTTAAGATGTTTAAGATGCAAAGTTATCGAAAGTTTTTTATTTTGTCGCACGCTGCTGCTATTGCGATGCATTGTTTGCCAAGTAAAGTGCTGCTTTGTTTTTTTATCTATACATGTGTGAAAACTCATGAAACTTTGCAAACACATCAGACTTGTCATGAACTTTTTAGAGATTTATTGTGCAATTTGCAATAAATAGCGCCCTCTAGACATTTTTATGAAGTATTTCCGATTGTATGATTCTGCTAGATTTGTGAAAATTAGGACAGACCCCTATCAGCCTAATACCTACAAAAAAGTATTATGTAGCCATTTGCCAAACCAAAGAGGAAGTCCGCTATTTTGATTTTATTTTGGGAATTATACATAATTTTTGGCCTCTTTCATTAAACTTTGCACAAACAAGGCATGGAAAAAACTAACATTTTAAATGGTCCTTGTTCCATGTAACAGTACCCCAACGTGCCAGTACCCTGACGTGCAAGTAACCCAACGTTGTGCTCAATAGCGCCCTCTATGCATTTTTATGGAGCATTTCCAATTGTATGATTCAAGCGATACACAACTAAAGATGACTTGACCTAGATTTGTGAAAACTGGGAGGCATACCTATTAGCTTAAGACCTACAAAAAGTATTCTGTAGCCGTATGCTAAACCTAAAAGGAAGTCCGCCATTTTGAATTTATTTTGGGAATTGCACACCATCTTTGGCCTTTTGCACTCACAAAGCTTGTCAAAAACATTTTAGATGGTCCTTGTCCGATTTGACAGTACCCCAACGTGCCAGTACCCCGACGTGCAAGTACCCCAACGTGACCCAGGTTGCGAGGGCCCTTTATAGCTGCTCGCAGCTCTAGTTATTCTTATTATTATTATTCTCCGCAAACAATCGCATTTTTGAGACACTAAACGTGACCGAAAACTCACCAAACTTTACACGCACATCAGGCCTGGCGAAAAATTTGATATTTTAAAGTCGCCATACATGATAACAGAAAAATGGCTCCTTAGCGCCCCCTACATAGGTTAAACGGATCCCTGTCCCGCTACGATTGTCCGACGGCTATGAAAATTGTGTGGCACCTGTAGCACATCCCAATGAACAAAAACCTCTTTGAAGTGTGTACCCTAAAATAGACAGAAAGTGAGGTATGAGTATTTAAATGTCCAATTTTTGCCAATTTTTGCACATTTACAGGGGTCATACTTTTGCCCGCTTCTCCTACACGGTTAACCCGATTGACTTCAAACTTGGGATGTACCATCTCAACACCTGGGACAACATCATTGTGAAAAATGAAAAGTTTTTGATATACTATATGACGGCGGCGGCGCATCAAATTTAGAGTTTAAAAATTCTTACTTCACGAGGCATTGCCGGTTGTACGTTTAATCTAGAGCTACGAAAATTGGTACACATATGTAACAGGCTATGACCTACAAAAAACTCTTTTTGAACCATATGCTAAACCTAACAGGAAGTCCACCATTTTGATTTATTTTGGAACGTGTTGCCATTTTTTTGGCCATTTCATTGGAGTCTTATTTTAACGAACTCCTCCTACAGTGTTTATCCGATCATCTTCAAACTTGGTGTGATTCATCTTAAGATGTTGAAGATGAAAAGTTATTGAAAGCTTTGTATTTCGTCGCACGCTGTTGTCATGGCATGCACTGTTTGCAAAGGAAAAAAAATATCCTTAAAGAAGCATTGCCAGTTGTACGAAGCAGCTAGAGCTACGAAAATTTGTAGACATATGTAACAGCCCAAGATGTACAAAAAAGTCTCCTGGTGCCCTGTGCTAAACCCAACAGGAAGTCCCCCAGGGGCCGGGCATCACATTTTGAGCTAAAAAAAACTCCTCTTTAACAAAGCATACCCGGCTGTACGTTTCACCTAGAGTTACCAAAATTTGTAGAGGTATATAACAGCCCTCGATTTACAAAAAACTCTTTTTGAACCATATGCTAAACCTAACAGGACGTCCGCCATTTTGATTTACTTTGGAATGTGTTGCCATTTTTTTTGGCCATTTCATAGGGGTCATATTTTAACAAACTCCTCCTACAGAGTTTATCCGATCATCTTCAAACTTGGTGTGATTCATCTTAAGATGTTGAAAATGAAAAGTTATTGAAAGTTTTTTATTTCGTCACATGCTGTTATCGTGGCATGCACTTTTTGCAAAGGAAAAAAATCCTTCTTAATGAAGCATTCCCAGTTGTACGAAGCAGCTAGAGTGACGAAAAATTGTAGACATATGTAACAACCCAGGATCTACAAAAATGTCTCTTGGTGCCATGTGCTAAACGCAACAGGAAGTCCCCCAGGGGCCGGGCATCACATTTTGAGCTAAAAAAACTCCTCTTTAACTAAGCATTCCCGGTTGTACGTTTCACCTAGCGCTATGATAATTTGCAGGCATACATAAGAGCCCACGATGTACAAAAAAGTCTCTTGGAACCATGGGCTAAACCAAACAGGAAGTCCGCCATTTTGATTTATGATGGGATTTGTTGCCATTTTTTGTGGCCTTTTTCAGGGGTCATATTTTAACGAACCCCTCCTACAAAATTTATCCGACTGTCTTCAAACTTGGTATGTTTCATCTTAAGATGTTTAAGATGCAAAGTAATCGAAAGTTTTTTATTTTGTCACACGCTGTTGCCATAGCAATGCATGGGAATTGCACACCATATTTTGCGTTTTGATTAAACACCTAAAGCTATGATAATTTGCAGGCAAACATAAGAGCTCAGGATGTACAAAAAAAGTCTCTTGGAGCAATATGCTAAACCAATCAGGAAGTCCACCATTTTGATTTACGTTGGGATTTGTAGCCATTTTTTGTGGCCTTTTTTAGGGGTCATATTTTAACGAACTCCTCCTACAAAATTTATCCGACTGTCTTTAAACTTGGTGTGCTTCATCTTAAGATGTTTAAGATGCAAAGTTATCGAAAGTTATTTATTTTGTCGCACGCCGTTGTCATGGCGATGCATTGTTTGCCAAGTAAAATGTTACTTTTTTTTTTTGGTCTAAACATGTGCAAAAACTCATGAAACTTTACACACACATCAGGCTTGTCATCAGCATGAATATTTTAGAGATTTCTTATTCAATTTGCAATAAATGGTTCAATAGCGCCCTCTAGACATTTTTATGAAGCTTTTGCAAATGTTTTGTGTTTTGTGATTCAGCTAGATTTGTAAAAATTGGGATACCTATCAGCCTAAGACTTACAAAAAGGTTTCTAAAGCCATATGCTGAATCAAAAAGGAAGTCTGCCATTTTGATTTACTTTGGTATTTGTAGCCATTTTTTGGGGCCTTTTATAGGGGTCATATTTTCAACAGAACTTATCAGATCGTCTTCATTCTTTGGCGTGTTTCATCTTAAGATATTTAAGATGAAAAGTTATTGAATTTTTTTATTTTGTCACACGCCTTTGCTGTAGCCATGCATTGTTTGTGAAGAAAAATGCTTTTTTGAGAGTCTAAATATGGGTGAAAACTCACAAAACTTTGCACACGCACCAGACCTGTCTAGAACATGAATATTTTATTTAGAGATTTGTTGTGCTATTTGTAATAAATGGCTCAATAGCGCCCTCTAGACATTTTTATGAAGTCTTTCCGATTATATGATTCAGCTAGATGTGTGAATATTGGCAGGCATGCCGAATATATTCAAAAAGTATTCTATATAGCCATGTGCCAATCCATTTTGATTTTATTTTGTTAATTGTGCATCGTTTTTGGCCTTTCCATGAAACTTTAAAAACACAAAGCATGGCAAAAACGTTTACAATTTAGATGGTTTCCTATTTGACAGTACCCCAACATGCCAGTACCCCGACGTGCAAATACCCCAACGTGGCCCGGGTTGCGAGGGCCCTTTATAGCTGCTCGCAGCTCTAGTTATTCTTCTTCTTCTTCTTCTTTTTCTTTGTTATTATTCTTTTCCGCAAACAACCACATTTTTGAGGCACTAAACATGAACGAAAACTCACCAAACTTTACACGCAGATCGGGTCTGGCGAAAAATTTGATATTTTAAAGTCGCCATACATGATAACAGAAAAATGGCTCTGTAGCGCCACCTACATAGGTTTAACGGATCCCTGTCCCGCTACGATTGTCCTATGGCTACGAAAATTGTGTGGCACCTGTAGCACATCCAGATGAACAAAAACCTCTTTGATATGTGTACCCTAAAATAGACAGGAAGTGAGGTATGAGTATTTGAATGTCCAATTTTGGCCCATTTTTGCACATTTACAGGGGTCATACTTTTGCCCGCTTCTCCTACACGGTTAACCCGATTGACTTCAAACTTGGGCTGTACAATCTCAACACCTGGGACAACATCATGGTAAAAAATCTAAAGTTTTTGACATACTATATGACGGTGGCGGGGCATCAAATTTACAGTTTCAAAATTCTTACTTAACGAAGCATTGCCGGTGGTACGTTTAATCTAGAGCTACGAAAATTGGTACACATATGTAACAGACTATGATCTACAAAAAAGCCTGTTGGTGCCATATGCTAAACCTAACAGGAAGTCCGCCACAGGCGAGGCATCAAATTTTGTGTTTCAAAATTCTAACTTAATGAAGCATTCCCGGCTGTACATTTCACCTAGAGTTACCAATATTTGAAGACATATGTAACAGCCCTCAAGGTACAAAAAACTCTTTTTGAACCATATGCTAAACCGAACAGGAAGTCCGCCATTTTGATTTACTTTGGAACGTGTTGCCATTTTTTGGGCCATTTCATAGGGGTCTTATTTTAACGAACTCCTCCTACAGAGTTTATCCGATCATCTCCAAACTTGGTGTGATTCATCTTAAGATGTTGAAGATGAAAAGTTATTGAAAGCTTTTTATTTTGTCGCACGCTGTTGCCGTGGCATGCACAGTTTGCAAAGGAAAAAATTCCTTCTTAATGAAGCATTCCCAGTTGTACGAAGCAGCTAGAGCTACGAAAATTTGGAGACAAATGTAACAGCCCACGATGTACAAAAAAGTCTCTTGGTGCCATGTGCTAAACCCAACAGGAAGTCCCGTAGGGGCCGGGCATCACATTTTGAGCTAAAAAACTCCTCTTTAACGAAGCATTCCCGGTTGTACGTTTCACCTAGCGCTATGATAATTTAGAGGCATACATAAGAGCCCACGATGTACAAAAAAGTCTCTTGGAACCATGTGCTAAACCAAACAGGAAGTCCGCCATTTTGATTTATGATGGGATTTGTAGCCTTTTTTTGTGGCCTTTTTTAGGGGTCATATTTTAACTCCTCCTACAAAATTCATCCGACCGTGTTCAAACTTGGTGTGTTTCATCTTAAGATGTTTAAGATGCAAATTTATCGAAAGTTTTTTATTTTGTCGCACGCTGCTGCTATAGCGATGCATTGGTTGCCAAGTAAAGTGCTGCTTTGTTTTTTTTTATCTATACATGTGTGAAAACTCGTGAAACTTTGCACACACATCAGACTTGTCATTAACATGAATTTTTAGAGATTTCTTGTGCAATTTGCAATAAATCGCACCCTCTATACATTTTTTATGGAGCATTTCCGATTGGATGATTCAAGCGCGAAATAACTAAAGATGACTTGACTTGACCTAGATTTGTGAAAACTCAGAGGCATACCTATTATATTATTATTATTTTTTGTACCTTACAAGATTATCTCTTGTGCCACATTAAACCCCTTTGCAGGCCTGAGCCAAACCACGGTCCATACATTTGATACCACTGCTTTATTTCAATGGTCAAGTACTTCATAACCACACCTACTTATGCTTGTCCTTGCATATATAGTAGACAACAAAGAGCTCTTTCAACAAAAGACATTTCCATCTACAAAGTCATACAAGGTAAGCACTCTATAAATTCTGCAATCACTACACTTCTATTCCTAAATTATCACTTCAAATACCAACAATGGTTAATACAGCTACAAATTTCTTGTATGTTTATGAAGTATGATACTGTATTTATTTCTACTCCTTTGCTTTTCTACAGAACATGAACAAATCACCAAGCAAATTCTCTTTTGATAAAGACCCTGTAATCATCTCCATACGCAAAGATTGCCAACTTTTTTCCGTAAGTATACAATACATAAACTAAACAGGACAACTTTCTCAATCATATACAGTATGCCATACATATATGTATTAAGTTCTCATTTATTAACAGGTTTGTTAAAGGCACCTTTAGTGTGTTTTTCTGTTTGTAATGTTTCTCCACGAGCACGTCTAGCCATTGATATCATGTAGAACACATATGCTAACCTTTTAGAGACAATTGAAGCTTACTTGCACAGTAGCCACTATCTTAACCACTTAATTCACATGTCTACTTGACAACTTATTACATGTAGTGAAATGGTACTTTGTGCGTCTTATGCTTTTTTCTGAACACTGCTTTTCAACTCTTTCCTTAAAACCAATACATGCGGTACTGTTATACTGTATAAATATATATGTCCGTGTGTATATATTTGTATATTCTTTCAAACAAACTCGTTTTGACACACACAGCCATTGAGTAACATGCAACACGACCACAACGTTTTGCACCAACACGTTACCTCTGCTATTTAGAATCATGGAATCTAACATGACTGATTTTCATTGAATGCTTTGTCATTACAGTATGCATGCATTGATCATGCTTCCAGTCGCAACGACTTATACCAGCGCAGCCTTGATCTTCATTCCCAAATGAACCAACTAGTCCATGTGACTCGAGTCAATCGAGCACTTGAAAAACAGATAGACTTCAAAACCAAGCTTGTGAAAGAACTCCAGACTGCATTGGATATAAAGGATGCATGTGATGCATTTGTCCGTGATGGTAAGCTATATGACATGGAAGACACACAAACACTAACACAGCAAGCATCCCCATCCTACACATTGTGTATAATGAATGACATGTTTGACAATGGACATTTTTACATTTTTTTGTTAATGCACGTTCCTTTTTTTCTGTTAGGAATATCTTGAAGGTAACATTGGACTGTTAACTAAAACACTGACTGATTATTGAGCCGCAATTTCTCAATGTATATAATGTGAATACATACTACACTTGATTACTTTCAAATGTGACTGATATCATGTAGCTATGCTGTGATCTTGCCCTCTTTCATCCACTGATAGACACTTCAAAGTTCTTTTTTTTCTGTATCTTCTCAAAATAACTGACATATTCATGGAAAAGATTGTATTTAAATTCTATCATTATTAATTACTATTATTATGTTTATGTCTTTGCCCCTGATTATGATGTTTCTATACCATAGATTTAAAAAAATAATAATTTTGGACATACTGTGACTTGACCATTACAATACTAATTTTTACTAAGAAAAAATCAATCACACACCATAATATTTTATACTTATCCTGCATGTATCTGGACACACCATGCCAAATTTTACACTTACATAACCATTTATGTACCTGTCGTATCCTTACTTTTATTCATCATTTCATCACACAATCCTAAAACATTGCTTTTTGACCCAGAGGATTCAACTATACCATTTTTGCGTGTCTTATTACTTACTAGCTATATTATTTATTAACGGGCAAAAACTATGAATATAAGATCACCGTCAAATATTACGTCTGTAATATCCATATACAGTGCATTACATAATATGCATTTGTATTAAGACACTACCATGCTAAAAATATGCACACGACTGTTCTGTAAACTACACCTAAGACAACCAAACTTCACAGATCTAACATGATTCTTCATTCTTTTTTGTTCTACAGATGTATCAAATGCTGCCACACAGACAGAAGAAGCCACTGAGGACATGCACGAAGACGATGATCACAATATAACAGGACAGGTTAACCCCCCTGAAGTTTTAGCCCGCAGGTCAAAGCGTCCTAGGACTAATTCATCCATGGAGGTTACATTATCCTAAGACAGACTATGTGCTAACCCAAACTCTTTGACCCCAAGGGATTCATCTGTCCCAGAAAACTTTTACACTAAAGAGTTTATCTGTCCTAGGGCGCTGTTAACCCCAGGTTAAAGTGTTATTTAATCTGTCCTGTTACAACAGCTATACATAAACAGCTGCATTCCTCTCCTGTTCCATCTCTCGCACTTCTTTCATCTCTTTTTCTCCTCTACTTATACCTATGCTTGCTCATGTGCTTTTTTCCCCTTTAGATGATGTCATTGGTTAGCCTGCTTCAAAGCTACATTTTTTCTTGAATAACTGTCACACATTTACTGTTTGCTGGACCCTACAAAACTGTCACAATACTTCACTATGTCATGAATACATATGTGTTGCACAGCGACACCACATTAAGAGTCATCAAAAAGCTTTTTATTTGATCACACACCATCTCTGTGCCATGCAATGTTTTCAAATGAACAGATGCTGGTTTTGAATATCAAACGAGCGACTTTTCATGAAACTTTGCACACACATCAGAAAGTCCACACTTTTGAATTTATTTTGGGAATTGTGCATCATTTTTGGCCTTTTACTGCACCTTTTTACACACAAGGCACGGCAAATGCATTTCTATTTTCCATGGTCCTTGTCTATTTAACAGTACCCCAACGTGCAAGTCCCCCGACTTGCATATACCCCAACGTGGCCCGGGTTGCGAGGGCCCTTTATAGCTGCTCGCAGCTCTAGTTATTCTTCTTCTTCTTCTTCTTTGTTATTATTCTTTTCCGCAAACAACCACATTTTTGAGGCACTAAACATGAACGAAAACTCACCAAACTTTACACGCAGATCGGGTCTGGCGAAAAATTTGATATTTTAAAGTCGCCATACATGATAACAGAAAAATGGCTCTGTAGCGCCACCTACATAGGTTTAACGGATCCCTGTCCCGCTACGATTGTCCTATGGCTACGAAAATTGTGTGGCACCTGTAGCACATCCAGATGAACAAAAACCTCTTTGATATGTGTACCCTAAAATAGACAGGAAGTGAGGTATGAGTATTTGAATGTCCAATTTTGGCCCATTTTTGCACATTTACAGGGGTCATACTTTTGCCCGCTTCTCCTACACGGTTAACCCGATTGACTTCAAACTTGGGCTGTACCATCTCAACACCTGAGACAACATCATGGTAAAAAATCTAAAGTTTTTGACATACTATATGACGGTGGCGGGGCATCAAATTTACAGTTTCAAAATTCTTACTTAACGAAGCATTGCCGGTGGTACGTTTAATCTAGAGCTACGAAAATTGGTACACATATGTAACAGACTATGATCTACAAAAAAGCCTGTTGGTGCCATATGCTAAACCTAACAGGAAGTCCGCCAGAGGCGAGGCATCAAATTTTGTGTTTCAAAATTCTAACTTAATGAAGCATTCCCGGCTGTACATTTCACCTAGAGTTACCAATATTTGAAGACATATGTAACAGCCCTCAAGGTACAAAAAACTCTTTTTGAACCATATGCTAAACCGAACAGGAAGTCCGCCATTTTGATTTACTTTGGAACGTGTTGCCATTTTTTGGGCCATTTCATAGGGGTCTTATTTTAACGAACTCCTCCTACAGAGTTTATCCGATCATCTCCAAACTTGGTGTGATTCATCTTAAGATGTTGAAGATGAAAAGTTATTGAAAGCTTTTTATTTTGTCGCACGCTGTTGCCGTGGCATGCACAGTTTGCAAAGGAAAAAATTACTTCTTAATGAAGCATTCCCAGTTGTACGAAGCAGCTAGAGCTACGAAAATTTGGAGACAAATGTAACAGCCCACGATGTACAAAAAAGTCTCTTGGTGCCATGTGCTAAACCCAACAGGAAGTCCCGTAGGGGCCGGGCATCACATTTTGAGCTAAAAAACTCCTCTTTAACGAAGCATTCCCGGTTGTACGTTTCACCTAGCGCTATGATAATTTAGAGGCATACATAAGAGCCCACGATGTACAAAAAAGTCTCTTGGAACCATGTGCTAAACCAAACAGGAAGTCCGCCATTTTGATTTATGATGGGATTTGTAGACTTTTTTTTGTGGCCTTTTTTAGGGGTCATATTTTAACTCCTCCTACAAAATTCATCCGACCGTGTTCAAACTTGGTGTGTTTCATCTTAAGATGTTTAAGATGCAAATTTATCGAAAGTTTTTTATTTTGTCGCACGCTGCTGCTATAGCGATGCATTGGTTGCCAAGTAAAGTGCTGCTTTGTTTTTTTTAATCTATACATGTGTGAAAACTCATGAAACTTTGCACACACATCAGACTTGTCATTAACATGATTTTTTAGAGATTTCTTGTGCAATTTGCAATAAATCGCACCCTCTATACATTTTTTATGGAGCATTTCCGATTGGATGATTCAAGCGCAAAATAACTAAAGATGACTTGACTTGACCTAGATTTGTGAAAACTCAGAGGCATACCTATTATATTATTATTATTTTTTGTACCTTACAAGATTATCTCTTGTGCCACATTAAACCCCTTTGCAGGCCTGAGCCAAACCACGGTCCATACATTTGATACCACTGCTTTATTTCAATGGTCAAGTACTTCATAACCACACCTACTTATGCTTGTCCTTGCATATATAGTAGACAACAAAGAGCTCTTTCAACAAAAGACATTTCCATCTACAAAGTCATACAAGATAAGCACTCTATAAATTCTGCAATCACTACACTTCTATTCCTAAATTATCACTTCAAATACCAACAATGGTTAATACAGCTACAAATTTCTTGTATGTTTATGAAGTATGATACTGTATTTATTTCTACTCCTTTGCTTTTCTACAGAACATGAACAAATCAACAAGCAAATTCTCTTTTGATAAAGACCCTCTAATCATCTCCATACGCAAAGATTGCCAACTTTTTTCCGTAAGTATACAATACATAAACTAAACAGGACAACTTTCTCAATCATATACAGTATGCCATACATATATGTATTAAGTTCTCATTTATTAACAGGTTTGTTAAAGGCACCTTTAGTGTGTTTTTCTGTTTGTAATGTTTCTCCACGAGCACGTCTAGCCATTGATATCATGTAGAACACATATGCTAACCTTTTAGAGACAATTGAAGCTTACTTGCACAGTAGCCACTATCTTAACCACTTAATTCACATGTCTACTTGACAACTTATTACATGTAGTGAAATGGTACTTTGTGCGTCTTATGCTTTTTTCTGAACACTGCTTTTCAACTCTTTCCTTAAAACCAATACATGCGGCACTGTTATACTGTATAAATATATATGTCCGTGTGTATATATTTGTATATTCTTTCAAATAAACTCGTTTTGACACACACAGTCATTGAGTAACATGCAACACGACCACAACGTTTTGCACCAACACGTTACCTCTGCTATTTAGAATCATGGAATCTAACATGACTGATTTTCATTGAATGCTTTGTCATTACAGTATGCATGCATTGATCATGCTTTCAGTCGCAACGACTTATACCAGCGCAGCCTTGATCTTCATTCCCAAATGAACCAACTAGTCCATGTGACTCGAGTCAATCGAGCACTTGAAAAACAGATAGACTTCAAAACCAAGCTTGTGAAAGAACTCCAGACTGCATTGGATATAAAGGATGCATGTGATGCATTTGTCCGTGATGGTAAGCTATATGACATGGAAGACACACAAACACTAACACAGCAAGCATCCCCATCCTACACATTGTGTATAATGAATGACATGTTTGACAATGGACATTTTTACATTTTTTTGTTAATGCACGTTCCTTTTTTTCTGTTAGGAATATCTTGAAGGTAACATTGGACTGTTAACTAAAACACTGACTGATTATTGAGCCGCAATTTCTCAATGTATATAATGTGAATACATACTACACTTGATTACTTTCAAATGTGACTGATATCATGTAGCTATGCTGTGATCTTGCCCTCTTTCATCCACTGATAGACACTTCAAAGTTCTTTTTTTTCTGTATCTTCTCAAAATAACTGACATATTCATGGAAAAGATTGTATTTAAATTCTATCATTATTAATTACTATTATTATGTTTATGTCTTTGCCCCTGATTATGATGTTTCTATACCATAGATTCTTTTTTTTAAATTTTTTGGACATACTGTGACTTGACCTTTACAATACTAATTTTTACTAAGAAAAAATCAATCACACACCATAATATTTTATACTTATCCTGCATGTATCTGGACACACCATGCCAAATTTTACACTTACATAACCATTTATGTACCTGTCGTATCCTTACTTTTATTCATCATTTCATCACACAATCCTAAAACATTGCTTTTTGACCCAGAGGATTCAACTATACCATTTTTGCGTGTCTTATTACTTACTAGCTATATTATTTATTAACGGGCAAAAACTATGAATATAAGATCACCGTCAAATATTACGTCTGTAATATCCATATACAGTGCATTACATAATATGCATTTGTATTAAGACACTACCATGCTAAAAATATGCACACGACTGTTCTGTAAACTACACCTAAGACAACCAAACTTCACAGATCTAACATGATTCTTCATTCTTTTTTGTTCTACAGATGTATCAAATGCTGCCACACAGACAGAAGAAGCCACTGAGGACATGCACGAAGACGATGATCACAATATAACAGGACAGGTTAACCCCCCTGAAGTTTTAGCCCGCAGGTCAAAGCGTCCTAGGACTAATTCATCCATGGAGGTTACATTATCCTAAGACAGACTATGTGCTAACCCAAACTCTTTGACCCCAAGGGATTCATCTGTCCCAGAAAACTTTTACACTAAAGAGTTTATCTGTCCTAGGGCGCTGTTAACCCCAGGTTAAAGTGTTATTTAATCTGTCCTGTTACAACAGCTATACATAAACAGCTGCATTCCTCTCCTGTTCCATCTCTCGCACTTCTTTCATCTCTTTTTCTCCTCTACTTATACCTATGCTTGCTCATGTGCTTTTTTCCCCTTTAGATGATGTCATTGGTTAGCCTGCTTCAAAGCTACATTTTTTCTTGAATAACTGTCACACATTTACTGTTTGCTGGACCCTACAAAACTGTCACAATACTTCACTATGTCATGAATACATATGTGTTGCACAGCGACACCACATTAAGAGTCATCAAAAAGCTTTTTATTTGATCACACACCATCTCTGTGCCATGCAATGTTTTCAAATGAACAGATGCTGGTTTTGAATATCAAACGAGCGACTTTTCATGAAACTTTGCACACACATCAGAAAGTCCACACTTTTGAATTTATTTTGGGAATTGTGCATCATTTTTGGCCTTTTACTGCACCTTTTTACACACAAGGCACGGCAAATGCATTTCTATTTTCCATGGTCCTTGTCTATTTAACAGTACCCCAACGTGCAAGTCCCCCGACTTGCATATGCCCCAACGTGGCCCGGGTTGCGAAGGCCCTTTATAGCTGCTCGCAGCTCTAGTTAGGGCCCGAGCAGCGACCGCTGCGAGGTCCCTATTGTTTTTGTAAAAATTATTATTATTATTATTATTATTATTATTATTAGGGCCCGAGCAGCGACCGCTGCGAGGTCCCTATTGTTTTTGTAAAAATTATTATTATTATTATTAGGGCCCGAGCAGCGACCGCTGCGAGGTCCCTATTGTTTTTGTAAAAATTATTATTATTATTATTATTATTATTATTATTATTATTATTAGGGCCCGAGCAGCGACCGCTGCGAGGTCCCTATTGTTTTTGTAAAAATTATTATTATTATTAGGGCCCGAGCAGCGACCGCTGCGAGGTCCCTATTGTTTTTCGTTCGAATTATTATTATTATTATTATTATTATTCTTCTTTTTCTCCGTAAACAATCGCATTTTTGAGTACCTAAACATTCACGAAAACTCACCAAACTTTGCACACTCCTCAGGCCCGGCGAAAAATTTGATATTATGAAGTCGTCATAACAACGCGACTCTATAGCGCCCCCTAGCGTAGAAAAATAAAAACCAAGCCTGGCACGTTTGAGCTAGAGCAACGAAAATTGGCAGGCACGTGTAGCACCCCGAGACGCACAAAAAAGTCTATTGGGACCATGTAGCTAAAATGTACAGGAAATGAGCTATGAATTTTTTTATGTCCAATTTTGGCCTATTTTGGCACATTCACTGTGGTCATGCTTTTTCCCCCTCTGCAAACATTTTTCATCCAATTCACATCAAACTTGGCATTTATCATCTCAAGACCTGAGAGAACAACTGGGCAAAAAGTCTTGCCTTTTCGAAATACTATATGATGGGGGCGGGGCATCAAATATTGTCTTTAAAATTTCATTTGTCCAGAAAGAGCAAATGCTTAATAACTCCCATGTTCAAGCTCCAAAAAATCTCAAACTTCTCAGGCAACGTAATAGTCACGGCCTGAAAACATCTATATGATAAAATTCAGTTATACATATAGCGCCACCTAGTGGTGACAATAAATGTCATACTTTACGTTTTTAGCTACTGCGCTGAGCTCGTTGAAGGGATCCAGTTGAAAGTTGGTCAGAAAAGCCTTAAGATGTTGATCATGCCCAACACCGAATATTGTAACTTTTCGCCAAAGGGCGTGGCCGCTACGGTGCCGCAAAGTCTGAAGATTTTTCGTGACAATAAAAGCTGCATGAACTTGACCGAGATGATCCTATCTTCTCAAAATTTCACACATTTGATGAGAGTCCAGCCCTAAAGACATCTTCGAACTTATATTTCATCTTACTGATAGCGCCACCTAGTGGCAATTTTTTTTCTTACGAATTTTCTTGTAAATTTTTTCTCCAAACACGTTAACTGGACCAACCTCATATTTGCTCAGATGAGGGTTTCGGCCTTCATGATGTCACAACACGAAGTTTGTGAGTTTTCGCGAATCGCTGTGGGCGTGGCTAAGCACTGTTCGCCAAGAAAACAACGCCGGTTTTGAGGGTCTAAACATGCGCAGAAACTCATGAAACTTGGCACACATATCTGGCCTGGTAAAATGAGCAATATTTTATTGTTGATTGTGCTATTTTTACAAAAATGACTCAATAGCGCCCCCTCGAAATTTTTAATGAAGCAGCCCCGGTTGTACGTTTAAGCAAAAACGCCGAATATTTTTAGGTGTATGAGGGAGCCCAAGACCTACAAAAACGTCTCTTGTACCCATATGCTAAAATGAACAGGAAGTGAGCTACGAATTTTTGAATGTCCCATTTTTGACGATTTTTGCACATTCACAGGGGGCAGACTTTTGCCCACTTCTCCTACACGTTTCATCCGACTGAGTTAAGACTTGGCCTGGACCATGTCAAGACCTGAGCCAACGACAGGGGGAAAAATTTTGACTTTTCGAAATACTATATGATGAGGGCGGGGCATCAAAATTTGTGTTTCACAATGAAAAAGGATATGCTTGATAACTCCCCGGTACATGCTCCAAAAAATCCCAAACTTGACATGTATGTTTATCGTCAAGGCCTGAAGTTATCTCTATGACAACATTCAGTTATATATGCAGCGCCACCTAGCCCTTGAGGCATGAAAAAAAAATACCCCACATACGGTATTTTGTACAAAAAATGTACACTCATTCTAAGTGTGATAACTAAGTCATTTATGAATATTTTTTTAGTTTCCACCACTCAAAATGTTCACTGGCATCAGACTTATCCAAACATATATATATTTTTATTTATTTTTGATAGCCTCTATGGACATTAAAAGCAATATCGTGAATGAAGGATATGCTTAATAACTCCACGGTACATGCTCCACAAAAAAAATCCCACACTTGACATGTATGCTTATAATCAAGGCCTGAAGGTATCTCTATGACAACATTCAGTTATAAATACAGCGCCACCTAGCCCTTGAGGCTTATATAAAAAATAAAAAAAATACCCCACATACGGTATTTTGTACAAAAAATGTACACTCATTCTAAGTGTGATAACTAAGTCATTTATGAATATTCTTTTAGTTTCCACCACTCAAATTGTTCACTGGCTTCACACCGATCCAAACGTATGTACGTTTCCATTTTGTTTTATTCATTTTTGATTGCCCCTTTGGACAATAAAAGTAACATTGTGCAATGAGTACAACGAGCGATGATGTGTATATACACTTTTACAAAAAAATACCAATCAGGGGAACTCATTGCCTAAAAATAAAAAAGGACGCTGATTTTTGCAGGTCTTAACAATCACCAAAACCCGTTGAGCTTGACACACACACTGGCAAAAAAATATTCTACATGTAAACGTTTATTATGCCATTTTCAAAGAAATTTTGCTTCCAATATGCCAGTACCCCAACGTGCCAGTACCCCAACGTGCAAGTACCCCAACGTGCAAGGACCCCAACGTGGCCCGGGCTGCGAGGGCCCTTTATAGCTGCTCGCAGCTCTAGTTATTATTATTATTCTTTATTCTCCGCAAACAATCGCGATTTTGGGTACCTAAATATTCACGAAAACTCACCAAACTTTGCACACTCCTCAGGTCCGGCGAAAAATTTGATATTATGAAGAAGTTATAACAACGCGACTCTATAGCGCCCCCTAGCGTAGAAAAATAAAAACCAAGCCCGACACGTTTGAGCTAGAGCAACGAAAATTGGCAGGCACGTGTAGCACCCCGAGACGCACAAAAAAGTCTATTGGGACCATGTAGCTAAAATGTACAGGAAGTGAGCTATGAATTTTTTAATGTCCAATTTTGGCCTATTTTGGCACATTCACTGTGGTCATGCTTTTTCCCCCTTTGCAAACATTTTTCATCCAATTGACTTCAAACTTGGCATTTATCATCTCAAGACCTAAGAGAACAGCTGGGCAAAACATCTTGCCTTTTCGAAATACTATACGACGGGGGCGGAGCATCAAATATTGCCTTTAAAATTTCATTTGTCCAGAAAGAGCAAATGCTTAATAACTCCCATGTTCAAGCTCCAAAAAATCTCAAACTTCTCAGGCAACGTAATAGTCACAGCCTGAAAACATCTATATGACAAAATTCAGTTATACATATAGCGCCACCTAATGGTTACAATAAATGTCATACTTTACGTTTTTAGCTACTGTGCTGAGCTTGTTGAAGGGATCCATTTGAAAATTGGTCAGAAAAGCCTTAAGATGTTGTTCATGCCCCACACCGAATATTGTAACTTTTCGTCAAAGGGCGTGGCCGCTACGGTGACGCAAAATCTGAAGATTTTTCGTGAAAATAAAAGCTGCATTAACTTGACCGAGATGATCCTATCTTCTCAAAATTTCACACATTTGATGAGAGTCCAGCTCTAAAGACATCTACTAACTTACATTTCATCTAACTGATAGCGCCACCTAGTGGCAATTTTTTTTCTTACGAATTTTCTTCTACGTTTTTCTCCAAACACGTTAACTGGACCTACCTCATATTTGCTCAGAGGAGGGTTTCGGCCTTCATGATGTCACAACACGAAGTTTGTGAGTTTTCGCGAATTGCTGTAGGCGTGGCTAAGCGCTGTTCGCCAAGAAAACAACGCCAGTTTTGAGGGTCTAAACATGCACAGAAACTCCTGAAACTTGGCACACACATCTGGCCTGGTAAAATGAGCAATATTTTATTGTTGATTGTGCTATTTTTACAAAAATGACTCAATAGCGCCCCCTCGAAATTTTTAACGAAGCAGCCCCGGTTGTACGTTTAAGCAAGAACACCGAATATTTTTAGGTGTATGAGGGAGCCCAAGACCTACAAAAAAGTCTCTTGTACCCATATGCTAAAATGAACAGGAAGTGAGCTACGAATTTTTGAATGTCCCATTTTTGACGATTTTTGCACATTCACAGGGGGCAGACTTTTGCCCACTTCTCCTACACGTTTCATCCGACTGAGTTAAGACTTGGCCTGGACCATGTCAAGACCTGAGCCAACGACAGGGGGAAAAATTTTGACTTTTCGAAATACTATATGATGAGGGCGGGGCATCAAAATTTGTGTTTCACAATGAAAAAGGATATGCTTGATAACTCCCCGGTACATGCTCCAAAAAATCCCAAACTTGACATGTATGTTTATCGTCAAGGCCTGAAGTTATCTCTATGACAACATTCAGTTATATATGCAGCGCCACCTAGCCCTTGAGGCATGAAAAAAAAATACCCCACATACGGTATTTTGTACAAAAAATGTACACTCATTCTAAGTGTGATAACTAAGTCATTTATGAATATTTTTTTAGTTTCCACCACTCAAAATGTTCACTGGCATCAGACTTATCCAAACATATATATATTTTTATTTATTTTTGATAGCCTCTATGGACATTAAAAGCAATATCGTGAATGAAGGATATGCTTAATAACTCCACGGTACATGCTCCAAAAAAAAATCCCACACTTGACATGTATGCTTATAATCAAGGCCTGAAGGTATCTCTATGACAACATTCAGTTATAAATACAGCGCCACCTAGCCCTTGAGGCTTATATATAAAAAAAGAAAAATACCCCACATACGGTATTTTGTACAAAAAATGTACACTCATTCTAAGTGTGATAACTAAGTCATTTATGAATATTCTTTTAGTTTCCACCACTCAAATTGTTCACTGGCTTCACACCGATCCAAACGTATGTACGTTTCCATTTTGTTTTATTCATTTTTGATTGCCCCTTTGGACAATAAAAGTAACATTGTGCAATGAGTACAACGAGCGATGATGTGTATATACACTTTTACAAAAAAATACCAATCAGGGCAACTCATTGCCTAAAAATAAAAAAGGACGCTGATTTTTGCAGGTCTTAACAATCACCAAAACCCGTTGAGCTTGACACACACACTGGCAAAAAAATATTCTACATGTAAACGTTTATTATGCCATTTTCAAAGAAATTTTGCTTCCAATATGCCAGTACCCCAACGTGCCAGTACCCCAACGTGCAAGTACCCCAACGTGCAAGGACCCCAACGTGGCCCGGGCTGCGAGGGCCCTTTATAGCTGCTCGCAGCTCTAGTTATTATTAGGGCCCGAGCAGCGACCGCTGCGAGGTCCCTATTGTTTTTGTAAAAATTATTATTATTATTATTATTATTATTATTATTATTATTATTATTATTAGGGCCCGAGCAGCGGCGGCGGCGGTGCCGCTGCGAGGCCCTATTGTTTTTGTAGGAATTCTTCTTATTATTATTCTTATTATTATTCTTCTCCGCAAACAATCGCATTTTTGAGACACTAAACGTGACCGAAAACTCACCAAACTTTACACGCACATCAGGCCTGGCGAAAAATTTGATATTTTAAAGTCGCCATACATGATAACAGAAAAATGGCTCCTTAGCGCCCCCTACATAGGTTAAACGGATCCCTGTCCTGCTACGATTGTCCGACGGCTATGAAAATTGTGTGGCACCTGTAGCACATCCCAATGAACAAAAACCTCTTTGAAGTGTGTACCCTAAAATAGACAGAAAGTGAGGTATGAGTATTTAAATGTCCAATTTTGGCCCAGTTTTGCATATTTACAGGGGTCATACTTTTGCCCGCTTCTCCTACACGGTTAACCCGATTGACTTCAAACTTGGGATGTACCATCTCAACACCTGGGACAACATCATTGTGAAAAATGAAAAGTTTTTGATATACTATATGACGGCGGTGGCGCATCAAATTTAGAGTTTAAAAATTCTTACTTCACGAAGCATTGCCGGTTGTACGTTTAATCTAGAGCTACGAAAATTGGTACACATATGTAACAGGCTATGACCTACAAAAAACTCTTTTTGAACCATATGCTAAACCTAACAGGAAGTCCACCATTTTGATTTATTTTGGAACGTGTTGCCATTTTTTTGGCCATTTCATTGGGGTCTTATTTTAACGAACTCCTCCTACAGTGTTTATCCGATCATCTTCAAACTTGGTGTGAATTCATCTTAAGATGTTGAAGATGGAAAGTTATTGAAAGCTTTGTAGTTCGTCACACGCTGTTGTCATGGCATGCACTGTTTGCAAAGGAAAAAAAATATCCTTAAAGAAGCATTCCCATTTATACGAAGCAGCGAGAGCTACGAAAATTTGTAGACATATGTAACAGCCCAAGATGTACAAAAAAGTCTCTTGGTGCCCTGTGCTAAACCCAACAGGAAGTCCCCCAGGGGCCGGGCATCACATTTTGAGCTAAAAAACTCCTCTTTAACAAAGCATACCCGGCTGTACGTTTCACCTAGAGTTACCAAAATTTGTAGAGGTATATAACAGCCCTCGAGGTACAAAAAACTCTTTTTGAACCATATGCTAAACCTAACAGGACGTCCGCCATTTTGATTTACTTTGGAATGTGTTGCCATTTTTTGGGCCATTTCATAGGGGTCATATTTTAACGAACTCCTCCTACAGAGTTTATCCGATCATCTTCAAACTTGGTGTGACTCATCTTAAGATGTTGAGGATGAAAAGTTATTGAAAGCTCTTTATTTCGTCGCACGCTGTTGTCGTGGCATGCACTTTTTGCAAAGGAAAAAAATCCTTCTTAATGAAGCATTCCCAGTTGTACGAAGTAGCTAGAGCTACAAAAATTTGTAGACATATGTAACAGCCCACAATGTACAAAAAAGTCTCTTCGTGCCATGTGCTAAACCCAACAGGAAGTCCCCCAGGGGCCGGGCATCACATTTTGAGCTAGAAAACTCCTCTTTAACGAAGCATTCCCGGTTGTACGTTTCACCTAGCGCGATGATAATTTGCAGGCATACATAAGAGCCCACGATGTACAAAAAAGTCTCTTGGAACCATGTGCTAAACCAAACAGGAAGTCTGCCATTTTGATTTACGATGGGATTTGTTGCCATTTTTTGTGGCCTTTTTCAGGGGTCATATTTTAACGAACTCCTCGTACAAAGTTCATCCGACCGTCTTCAAACTTGGTGTGTTTCATCTTAAGATGTTTAAGATGCAAAGTTATCGAAAGTTTTTTATTTTGTCGCACGCTGCTGCTATAGCGATGCATTGTTTGCCAAGTAAAGTGCTGCTTTGTTTTTTTATCTATACATGTCTGAAAACTCATGAAACTTTGCAAACACATCAGACTTGTCATGAACATGAATTTTTAGAGATTTATTGTGCAATTTGCAATAAATAGCGCCCTCTAGACATTTTTATGAAGTATTTCCGATTGTATGATTCTGCTAGATTTGTGAAAATTAGGACAGACCCCTATCAGCCTAATACCTACAAAAAAGTATTATGTAGCCATTTGCCAAACCAAAGAGGAAGTCCGCTATTTTGATTTTATTTTGGGAATTATACATCATTTTTGGCCTCTTTCATAGAACTTTGCACAGACAAGGCATGGGAAAAACTAACATTTTAAATGGTCCTTGTTCCATGTAACAGTACCCCAACGTGCCAGTACCCTGACGTGCAAGTAACCCAACGTTGTGCTCAATAGCGCCCTCTATGCATTTTTATGGAGCATTTCCAATTGTATGATTCAAGCGATACACAACTAAAGATGACTTGACCTAGATTTTTGAAAACTGGGAGGCATACCTATTAGCTTAAGACCTACAAAAAGTATTCTGTAGCCGTATGCTAAACCTAAAAGGAAGTCCGCCATTTTGAATTTATTTTGGGAATTGCACACCATCTTTGGCCTTTTGCACTCACAAAGCTTGTCAAAAACATTTTAGATGGTCCTTGTCCGATTTGACAGTACCCCAACGTGCCAGTACCCCGACGTGCAAGTACCCCAACGTGGCCCAGGTTGCGAGGGCCCTTTATAGCTGCTCGCAGCTCTAGTTATTCTTCTTCTTCTTCTTCTTCTTTATTCTCCGCAAACGATCGCGATTTTGGGTACCTAAACATTCACGAAAACTCACCGAACTTTGCACACTCCTCAGGCCCGGCGAAAAATTTGATATTATTAAGTCGTCATAACAATGCGACTCGATAGCGCCCCCTAGCGTAGAAAAATAAAAACCAAGCCCGGCACGTTTGAGCTAGAGCAACAAAAATTGGCAGGCACGTGTAGCACCCCGAGACGCACAAAAAAGTCTATTGGGACCATGTAGCTAAAATGTACAGGAAGTGAGCTATGAATTTTTTAATGTCCAATTTTGGCCTATTTTGGCACATTCACTGTGGTCATGCTTTTTCCCCCTTTGCAAACATTTTTCATCCAATTGACTTCAAACTTGGCATTTATCATCTCAAGACCTGAGAGAACAACTGGGCAAAACATCTTGCCTTTTTGAAATACTATATGACGGGGGCGGGGCATCAAATATTGCCTTTAAAATTTCATTTGTCCAGAAAGAGCAAATGCTTAATAACTCCCATGTTCAAGCTCCAAAAAATCTCAAACTTCTCAGGCAACGTAATAGTCACGGCCTGAAAACATCTATATGATAAAATTCAGTTATACATATAGCGCCACCTAGTGGTTACAATAAATGTCATACTTTACGTTTTTAGCTACTGTGCTGAGCTTGTTGAAGGGATCCTTTTGAAAATTGGTCAGAAAAGCCTTAAGATGTTGATCATGCCCCACACCGAATATTGTAACTTTTCGCCAAAGGGCGTGGCCGCTACGGTGACGCAAAGTCTGAAGATTTTTCGTGAAAATAAAAGCTGCATTAACTTGACCGAGATGATCCTATCTTCTCAAAATTTCACACATTTGATGAGAGTCCAGCCCTAAAGACATCTACTGACTTATATTTCATCTAACTGATAGCGCCACCTAGTGGCAATTTTTTTTCTTACGAATTTTCTTCTACGTTTTTCTCCAAACACGTTAACTGGACCTACCTCATATTTGCTCAGATGAGGGATTCGGCCTTCATGATGTCACAACACGAAGTTTGTGAGTTTTCGCGAATTGCTGTGGGCGTGGCTAAGCGCTGTTCGCCAAGAAAACAACGCCAGTTTTGAGGGTCTAAACATGCACAGAAACTCATGAAACTTGGCACACACATCTGGCCTGGTAAAATGAGCAATATTTTATTGTTGATTGTGCTATTTTTACAAAAATGACTCAATAGCGCCCCCTAGAAGTTTTTAACAAAGCAGCCCCGGTTGTACGTTTAAGCAAGAACGACGAATATTTTTAGGTGTATGAGGGAGCCCAAGACCTACAAAAAAGTCTCTTGTACCCATATGCTAAAATGAACAGGAAGTGAGCTACGAATTTTTGAATGTCCCATTTTTGACGATTTTTGCACATTCACAGGGGGCAGACTTTTGCCCACTTCTCCTATACGTTTCATCCGACTGAGTTAAGACTTGGCCTGGACCATGTCAAGACCTGAGCCAACGACAGGGGGAAAAATTTTGACTTTTCGAAATAGTATATGATGAGGGCGGGGCATCAAAATGTGTGTTTCGCAATGAAAAATGATATGCTTGATAACTCCCCGGTACATGCTCCAAAAAATCCCAAACTTGACATGTATGTTTATCGTCAAGGCCTGAAGTTATCTCTATGACAACATTCAGTTATATATGCAGCGCCACCTAGCCCTTGAGGCATGAAAATAAAATACCACACATACGGTATTTTGTACAAAAAATGTAAACTCATTCTAAGTGTGATAACTAAGTCATTTATGAATATTCTTTTAGTTTCCACCACTCAAAATGTTCACTGGCATCAGACTTATCCAAACATATATATATTTTTATTTATTTTTGATAGCCTCTATGGACATTAAAAGCAATATCGTGAATGAAGGATATGCTTAATAACTCCACGGCACATGCTCCAAAAAAAATCCCACACTTGACATGTATGCTTATAATCAAGCCCTGAAGGTATCTCTATGACAACATTCAGTTATAAATACAGCGCCACCTAGCCCTTGAGGCTTATATAAAAAAAAAAAATATATACCCCACATACGGTATTTTGTACAAAAAATGTACAATCATTCTAAGTGTGATAACTAAGTCATTTATGAATATTCTTTGAGTTTCCACCACTCAAATTGTTCACTGGCTTCACACCGATCCAAACGTATGTACGTTTCCATTTTGTTTTATTCATTTTTGATTGCCCCTTTGGACAATAAAAGTAACATTGTGCAATGAGTACAACGAGCGATGATGTGTATATACATTTTTACAAAAAAATACCAATCAGGGCAACTCATTGCCTAAAAATAAAAAAGGACGCTGATTTTTGCAGGTCTTAACAATCACCAAAACCCGTTGAGCTTGACACACACACTGGCAAAATATATTCAGAAATATATTACTTTTGCCCACTTCTCCTACATGTTTTATCCGACTGACTTATGACTTGACCTGGACCATGCCAAGACCTGAGCCAACAACAGACGGAAAAATCTTGACTTTTGGAAATACTATATGATGAGCGCGGGGCATCAAAATTTGTGTTTCGCACTGAAAAAGGATATGCTTAATAACTCCCCGATACATGCTCCAAAAAATCCCAAACTTGACATGTATGTTTATCGTCAAGGCCTGAAGGTATCTCTATGACAACATTCAGTTATATATGCAGCGCCACCTCGCCCTTGAGGCACAACAAAAAAATACCCCACATACGGTATTTTGTACAAAAAATGTAAACTCATTCTAAGTGTGATAACTAAGTCATTTATGAATATTCTTTTACTTTCCACCACTCAAAATGTTCACTGGCATTAGACTTATCCAAACATGTACTTTTTTATTTATTTTTGATAGCCTCTATGGACATTAAAAGCAATATCGTGAATGAAGGATATGCTTAATAACTCCACGGTACATGCTCCAAAAAAATCCCACACTTGACATGTATGTTTAGAGTCAAGGCTTGAAGGTATCCCTATGACAACATTCCATTATATATACAGCGCCACCTAGCCCTAGAGGCATAAAAAAAAATACACCAACTTAACGGTATTTTTACAAAAAAAAAAAAAATCCACATGTCAAGGTTTATCATGCCATTTTCAAAGAAATTCTGCTTCCAATGTGCCGTACCTAAACTTGCCAGTACCCCAACGTGCCAGTACCCCAACGTGCAAGTACCCCAACGTCGCCCGGGCTGCGAGGGCCCTTTATAGCTGCTCGCAGCTCTAGTTATTATTCTTCTTTATTCTCCGCAAACGATCGCGATTTTGGGTACCTAAACATTCACGAAAACTCACCGAACTTTGCACACTCCTCAGGCCCGGCGAAAAATTTGATATTATTAAGTCGTCATAACAACGCGACTCGATAGCGCCCCCTAGCGTAGAAAAATAAAAACCAAGCCCGGCACGTTTGAGCTAGAGCAACAAAAATTGGCAGGCACGTGTAGCACCCCGAGACGCACAAAAAAGTCTATTGGGACCATGTAGCTAAAATGTACAGTAAGTGAGCTATGAATTTTTTTATGTCCAATTTTGGCCTATTTTGGCACCTTCACTGTGGTCATGCTTTTTCCCCCTTTGCAAACATTTTTCATCCAATTGACTTCAAACTTGGCATTTATCATCTCAA
The DNA here is from genome assembly GCF_051991245.1 of Festucalex cinctus. Taxonomy (NCBI): domain Eukaryota; kingdom Metazoa; phylum Chordata; class Actinopteri; order Syngnathiformes; family Syngnathidae; genus Festucalex; species Festucalex cinctus. The sequence goes on along the minus strand of NC_135419.1, from coordinate 26,226,491 downwards.
GACCTGAGAGAACAACTGGGCAAAACATCTTGCCCTTTCGAAATACTATATGACGGGGGCGGGGCATCAAATATTGCCTTTAAAATTTCATTTGTCCAGAAAGAGCAAATGCTTAATAACTCCCATGTTCAAGCTCCAAAAAATCTCAAACTTCTCAGGCAACGTAATAGTCATGGCCTGAAAACATTTATATGAAAAAATTCAGTTATACATATAGCGCCACCTAGTGGTAACAATATATGTCATACTGTACGTTTTTAGCTACTGTGCTGAGCTTGTTGAAGGGATCCATTTGAAAATTGGTCAGAAAAGCCTTAAGATGTTGATCATGCCCCACACCGAATATTGTAACTTTTCGCCAAAGGGCGTGGCCGCTACGGTGACGCAAAGTCTGAAGATTTTTCGTGAAAATAAAAGCTGCATTAACTTGACCGAGATGATCCTATCTTCTCAAAATTTCACACATTTGATGAGAGTCCAGCCCTAAAGACATCTACTGACTTGTATTTCATCTAACTGATAGCGCCACCTAGTGGCAATTTTTTTTCTTACGAATTTTCTTCTACGTTTTTCTCCAAACACGTTAACTGGACCTACCTCATATTTGCTCAGATGAGGGTTTCGGCCTTCATGATGTCACAACACGAAGTTTGTGAGTTTTCGCGAATTGCTGTGGGTGTGGCTAAGCGCTGTTCGCCAAGAAAATAACGCCAGTTTTGAGGGTCTAAACATGCACAGAAACTCATGAAACTTGGCACACACATCTGGCCTGGTAAAATTAGCAGTATTTTATTGTTGATTGTGCTATTTTTACAAAAATGACTCAATAGCGCCCCCTAGAAGTTTTTAACGAAGCAGCCCCGGTTGTACGTTTAAGCGAGAACGACGAATATTTTTAGGTGTATGAGGGAGCCCAAGACCTACAAAAAAGTCTCTTGGACCCATATGCTAAAATGAACAGGAAGTGAGCTACGAATTTTTGAATGTCCCATTTTTGACAATTTTTGCACATTCACAGGGGGCAGACTTTTGCCCACTTCTCCTACACGTTTCATCTGACTGAGTTAAGACTTGACCTGGACCATGTCAAGTCCTGAGCCAACGACAGGGGGAAAAATCTTGACCTTTCGAAATACTATATGATGAAGGCGGGGCATCAAAATTTGTGTTTCGCACTGAAAAAGGATATGCTTAATAACTCCCCGGTACATGCTCCAAAAAATCCCAAACTTGACATGTATGTTTATCGTCAAGGCCTGAAGCTATCTCTATGACAACATTCAGTTATATATGCAGCGCCACCTAGCCCTTGAGGCATGAAAAAAAATACCCCACTTATGGTATTTTGTACAAAAAATGTAAACTCATTCTAAGTGTGATAACTAAGTCATTTAGGAATATTCTTTTACTTTCCACCACTCAAAATATTCACTGGCATCAGACCTAACCAAACATACATATTTTTGTTATTTAGTTTTATGTATTTTTGATAGCCTCTATGGACATTAAAAGCAATATCGTGAATGAAGGCTATGCTTAATAACTCCCAGGTACATGGTCCAAAAAATCCCATACTTGAAATGTATATTTATAGTCAAGGCCTGAAGGTATCTCTATGACAAAATTCAGTTATAAATACAGCGCCACCTTGTCCTTGAGGCATAAAAAAAAAAATGCCTCACTTACGGTATTTTTGCAAAAATTGTAAACTCATTGTAAGTGTGATAACTAAGTCATTTATGAATATTCTTTTACTTTCCACCACTCAATATGTTCACTGGTATCAGACCGATCCAAACATACGTATTTTTTATTTAGTTTTATTTATTTTTTGATCGCCTCTATGGACAATAAAAGCAACATTGTGCAATGAGTACGAGCGATGATGTGTGTATATATACTTTTACGAAAAATACCAATCAGGGCAACTCATTGCCTAAAAATAAAAAATAAGACGCTGATTTTTGCAGATCTTAACAATCACCAAAACCCATTGAGCTTGACACACTCATCACACCTGGCAAAAAAATAGAAAAAATCCACATGTTTATCATGCCATTTTCAAAGAAATTCTGCTTCCAATGTGCCAGTACCCCAATGTGCAAGTTCCCCAACGTTCAAGTACCCCAACGTGGCCCGGGCTGCGAGGGCCCTTTATAGCTGCTCGCAGCTCTAGTTATTATTATTATTCTTTATTCTCCTCAAACGATCGCGATTTTGGGTACCTAAACATTCACGAAAACTCACCGAACTTTGCACACTCCTCAGGCCCGGCGAAAAATTTGATATTATTAAGTCGTCATAACAATGCGACTCGATAGCGCCCCCTAGCGTAGAAAAATAAAAACCAAGCCCGGCACGTTTGAGCGAGAGCAACAAAAATTGGCAGGCACGTGTAGCACCCCGAGACGCACAAAAAAGTCTATTGGGACCATGTAGCTAAAATGTACAGGAAATGAGCTATGAATTTTTTTATGTCCAATTTTGGCCTATTTTGGCACATTCACTGTGGTCATGCTTTTTCCCCCTCTGCAAACATTTTTCATCCAATTCACATCAAACTTGGCATTTATCATCTCAAGACCTGAGAGAACAACTGGGCAAAAAGTCTTGCCTTTTCGAAATACTATATGATGGGGGCGGGGCATCAAATATTGTCTTTAAAATTTCATTTGTCCAGAAAGAGCAAATGCTTAATAACTCCCATGTTCAAGCTCCAAAAAATCTCAAACTTCTCAGGCAACGTAATAGTCACGGCCTGAAAACATCTATATGATAAAATTCAGTTATACATATAGCGCCACCTAGTGGTTACAATAAATGTCATACTTTACGTTTTTAGCTACTGTGCTGAGCTTGTTGAAGGGATCCATTTGAAAATTGGTCAGAAAAGCCTTAAGATGTTGATCATGCCCCACACCGAATATTGTAACTTTTCGCCAAAGGGCGTGGCCGCTACTGTGACGCAAAGTCTGAAGATTTTTCGTGAAAATAAAAGCTGCATTAACTTGACCGATATGATCCTATCTTCTCAAAATTTCACACATTTGATGAGAGTCCAGCCCTAAAGACATCTACTGACTTATATTTCATCTAACTGATAGCGCCACCTAGTGGCAATTTTTTTTCTTACGAATTTTCTTCTACGTTTTTCTCCAAACACGTTAACTGGACCTACCTCATATTTGCTCAGATGAGGGTTTCGGCCTTCATGATGTCACAACACGAAGTTTGTGAGTTTTCGCGAATTGCTGTGGGCGTGGCTAAGCGCTGTTCGCCAAGAAAACAACGCCAGTTTTGAGGGTCTAAACATGCACAGAAACTCCTGAAACTTGGCACACACATCTGGCCTGGTAAAATGAGCAATATTTAATTGTTGATTGTGCTATTTTTACAAAAATGACTCAATAGCGCCCCCTTGAAATTTTTTAACGAAGCAGCCCCGGTTGTACGTTTAAGCAAGTACGACGAATATTTTTAGGTGTATGAGGGAGCCCAAGACCTACAAAAAAGTCTCTTGTACCCATATGCTAAAATGAACAGGAAGTGAGCTACGAATTTTTGAATGTCACATTTTTTACGATTTTTTCACATTCACAGGGGGCAGACTTTTGCCCACTTCTCCTACACGTTTCATCCGACTGAGTTAAGACTTGGCCTGGACCATGTCAAGACCGGAGCCAACGACAGGGGGAAAAATTTTGACTTTTCGAAATACTATATGATGAGGGCGGGGCATCAAAATTTGTGTTTCGCAATGAAAAAGGATATGCTTGATAACTCCCCGGTACATGCTCCAAAAAATCCCAAATTTGACATGTATGTTTATCGTCAAGGCCTGAAGTTATCTCTATGACAACATTCAGTTATATATGCAGCGCCACCTAGCCCTTGAGGCATGAAAATAAATACCCCACATACGGTATTTTGTACAAAAAATGTAAACTCATTCTAAGTGTGATAACTAAGTCATTTATGAATATTCTTTTAGTTTCCACCACTCAAAATGTTCACTGGCATCAGACTTATCCAAACATATATATATTTTTATTTATTTTTGATAGCCTCTATGGACATTAAAAGCAATATCGTGAATGAAGGATATGCTTAATAACTCCACGGTACATGCTCCAAAAAAAATCCCACGCTTGACATGTATGCTTATAATCAAGGCCTGAAGGTATCTCTATGACAACATTCAGTTATAAATACAGCGCCACCGAGCCCTTGAGACTCATATAAAAAAATACAATAAATACCCCACATACGGTATTTTGTACAAAAAATGTACACTCATTCTAAGTGTGATAACTAAGTCATTTATGAATATTCTTTTAGTTTCCACCACTCAAATTGTTCACTGGCTTCACACCGATCCAAACGTATGTACGTTTCCATTTTGTTTTATTCATTTTTGATTGCCCCTTTGGAGAATAAAAGTAACATAGTGCAATGAGTACAACGAGCGATGATGTGTATATACACTTTTACAAAAAATACCAATCAGGGCAACTCATTGCCTAAAAATAAAAAAGGACGCTGATTTTTGCAGGTCTTAACAATCACCAAAACCCGTTGAGCTTGACACACACACTGGCAAAAAAATATTCTACATGTAAACGTTTATTATGCCATTTTCAAAGAAATTTTGCTTCCAAGATGCCAGTACCCCAACGTGCAAGGACCCCAACGTGGCCCGGGCTGCGAGGGCCCTTTATAGCTGCTCGCAGCTCTAGTTAGGGCCCGAGCAGCGACCGCTGCGAGGTCCCTATTGTTTTTGTAAAAATTATTATTATTATTATTATTATTATTATTATTATTATTAGGGCCCGAGCAGCTACCGCTGCGAGGTCCCTATTGTTTTTCGATCGGATTATTATTATTATTATTATTATTATTATTATTATTATTATTATTATTATTATTATTCTCCGTAAACGATCGCGATTTTGGGTACCTAAACATTCACGAAAACTCACCGAACTTTGCACACTCCTCAGGCCCGGCGAAAAATTTGATATTATGAAGTCGTCATAACAACGCGACTCTATAGCGCCCCCTAGCGTAGAAAAATAAAAACCAAGCCTGGCACGTTTGAGCTAGAGCAACGAAAATTGGCAGGCACGTGTAGCACCCCGAGACGCACAAAAAAGTCTATTGGGACCATGTAGCTAAAATGTACAGGAAATGAGCTATGAATTTTTTTATGTCCAATTTTGGCCTATTTTGGCACATTCACTGTGGTCATGCTTTTTCCCCCTCTGCAAACATTTTTCATCCAATTCACATCAAACTTGGCATTTATCATCTCAAGACCTGAGAGAACAACTGGGCAAAAAGTCTTGCCTTTTCGAAATACTATATGATGGGGGCGGGGCATCAAATATTGTCTTTAAAATTTCATTTGTCCAGAAAGAGCAAATGCTTAATAACTCCCATGTTCAAGCTCCAAAAAATCTCAAACTTCTCAGGCAACGTAATAGTCACGGCCTGAAAACATCTATATGATAAAATTCAGTTATACATATAGCGCCACCTAGTGGTGACAATAAATGTCATACTTTACGTTTTTAGCTACTGCGCTGAGCTCGTTGAAGGGATCCAGTTGAAAGTTGGTCAGAAAAGCCTTAAGATGTTGATCATGCGCCACACCGAATATTGTAACTTTTCGCCAAAGGGCGTGGCCGCTACGGTGCCGCAAAGTCTGAAGATTTTTCGTGACAATAAAAGCTGCATGAACTTGACCGAGATGATCCTATCTTCTCAAAATTTCACACATTTGATGAGAGTCCAGCCCTAAAGACATCTACGAACTTATATTTCATCTTACTGATAGCGCCACCTAGTGGCAATTTTTTTTCTTACGAATTTTCTTGTACATTTTTTCTCCAAACACGTTACCTGGACCAACCTCATATTTGCTCAGATGAGGGTTTCGGCCTTCATGATGTCACAACACGAAGTTTGTGAGTTTTCGCGAATCGCTGTGGGCGTGGCTAAGCACTGTTCGCCAAGAAAACAACGCCAGTTTTGAGGGTCTAAACATGCGCAGAAACTCATGAAACTTGGCACACACATCTGGCCTGGTAAAATGAACAATATTTTATTGTTGATTGTGCTATTTTTACAAAAATGACTCAATAGCGCCCCCTAGAAAATTTTAACGAAGCAGCCCCGATTGTACGTTTAAGCAAGATCTACGAAAATTTTTACGTGTATGAGGGAGCCAAAGACCTACAAAAAAGTCTCTTGGACCCATATGCTAAAATGAACAGGAAGTGAGCTACGAATTTTTGAATGTCCCATTTTTGACGATTTTTGCACATTTTCAGGGGGCATACTTTTGCCCACTTCTCCTACACGTTTTATCCGACTGACTTATGACTTAACCTGGACCATGCCAAGACCTGAGCCAACAACAGACGGAAAAATCTTGACTTTTGGAAATACTATATGATGAGGGCGGGGCATCAAAATTTGTGTTTCGCACTGAAAAAGGATATGCTTAATAACTCCCCGATACATGCTCCAAAAAATCCCAAACTTGACATGTATGTTTATCGTCAAGGCCTGAAGGTATCTCTATGACAACATTCAGTTATATATGCAGCGCCACCTAGCCCTTGAGGCATGAAAAAAAAATACCCCACTTACGGTATTTTGTACAAAAAAATGTAAACTCATTCTCAGTGTGATAACTAAGTCATTTAGGAATATTCTTTTACTTTCCACCACTCAAAATATTCACTGGCATCAGACCTAACCAAACATACATATTTTTGTTATTTAGTTTTATGTATTTTTGATAGCCTCTATGGACATTAAAAGCAGTATCGTGAATGAAGGCTATGCTTAATAACTCCCAGGTACATGATCCAAAAAATCCCATACTTGAAATGTATGCATATAATCAAGGCCTGAAGCTATCTCTATGACAAAATTCAGTTATAAATACAGCGCCACCTAGTCCTTGAGGCATAAAAAAAAAATGCCTCACTTACGGTATTTTTGCAAAAATTGTAAACTCATTGTAAGTGTGATAACTAAGTCATTTATGAATATTCTTTTACTTTCCACCACTCAATATGTTCACTGGCATCAGACCGATCCAAACATACGTATTTTTTATTTAGTTTTATTTATTTTTTGATCGCCTCTATGGACAATAAAAGCAACATTGTGCAATGAGTACGAGCGATGATGCGTGTATATATACTTTTACGAAAAATACCAATCAGGGCAACTCATTGCCTAAAAATAAAAAAAAGACGCTGATTTTTGCAGATCTTAACAATCACCACAACCCATTGAGCTTGACACACTCATCACACCTGGCAAAAAAAAAAAAAAAATCCACGTTTATCATGCCATTTTCAAAGAAATTCTGCTTCCAATGTGCCAGTACCCCAACGTGCAAGTACCCCAACGTGGCCCGGGCTGCGAGGGCCCTTTATAGCTGCTCGCAGCTCTAGTTATTATTCTTCTTCTTCTTCTTCTTTATTCTCCGCAAACAATCGCGATTTTGGGTACCTAAACATTCACGAAAACTCACCGAACTTTGCACATTCCTCAGGCCCGGCGAAAAATTTTATATTATTAAGTCGTCATAACAATGCGACTCGATAGCGCCCCCTAGCGTAGAAAAATAAAAACCAAGCCCGGCACGTTTGATCTAGAGCAACAAAAATTGGCAGGCACGTGTAGCACCCCGAGACGCACAAAAAATTCTATTGGGACCATGTAGCTAAAATGTACAGGAAGTGAGCTATGAATTTTTTAATGTCCAATTTTGGCCTATTTTGGCACATTCACTGTGGTCATGCTTTTTCCCCCTTTGCAAAAATTTTTCATCCAATTGACTTCAAACATGGTATTTATCATCTCAAGACCTGAGAGAACAACTGGGCAAAACATCTTGCCTTTTTGAAATACTATATGACGAGGGCGGGGCATCAAATATTGCCTTTAAAATTTCATTTGTCCAGAAAGAGCAAATGATTAATAACTCCCATGTTCAAGCTCCAAAAAATCTCAAACTTCTCAGGCAACGTAATAGTTACGGCCTGAAAACATCTATATGATAAAATTCAGTTATACATATAGCGCCACCTAGTGGTTACAATAAATGTCATACTTTACGTTTTTAGCTACTGTGCTGAGCTTTTTGAAGGGATCCATTTGAAAATTGGTCAGAAAAGCCTTAAGATGTTGATCATGCCCCACACCGAATATTGTAACTTTTCGCCAAAGGGCGTGGCCGCTACGGTGACGCAAAGTCTGAAGATTTTTCCTGAAAATAAAAGCTGCATTAACTTGACCGAGATGATCCTATCTTCTCAAAATTTCACACATTTGATGAGAGTCCAGCCCTAAAGACATCTACTGACTTATATTTCATCTAACTGATAGCGCCACCTAGTGGCAATTTTTTTTCTTACGAATTTTCTTCTACGTTTTTCTCCAAACACGTTAACTGGACCTACCTCATATTTGCTCAGATGAGGGTTTCGGCCTTCATGATGTCACAACACGAAGTTTGTGAGTTTTCGCGAATTGCTGTGGGTGTGGCTAAGCGCTGTTCGCCAAGAAAACAACGCCAGTTTTGAGGGTCTAAACATGCACAGAAACTCATGAAACTTGGCACACACATCTGGCCTGGTAAAATGAGCAATATTTTATTGTTGATTGTGCTATTTTTACAAAAATAACTCAATAGCGCCCCCTAGAAGTTTTTAACGAAGCAGCCCCGGTTGTACGTTTAAGCAAGAACGACGAATATTTTTAGGTGTATGAGGGAGCCCAAGACCTACAAAAAAGTCTCTTGGACCCATATGCTAAAATGAACAGGAAGTGAGCTACGAATTTTTGAATGTCCCATTTTTGACGATTTTTGCACATTCACAGGGGGCAGACTTTTGCCCACTTCTCCTACACGTTTCATCTGACTGAGTTAAGACTTGACCTGGACCATGTCAAGACCTGAGCCAACGACAGGGGGAAAAATCTTGACCTTTCGAAATACTATATGATGAAGGCGGGGCATCAAAATTTGTGTTTTGCACTGAAAAAGGATATGCTTAATAACTCCCCGGTTCATGCTCCAAAAAATCCCAAACTTGACATGTATGTTTATCGTCAAGGCCTGAAGCTATCTCTATGACAACATTCAGTTATATATGCAGCGCCACCTAGCCCTTGAGGCATAAAAAAAAAATACCCCACATACGGTATTTTGTACAAAAAATGTAAACTCATTCTAAGTGTGATAACTAAGTCATTTATGAATATTCTTTTAGTTTCCACCACTCAAAATGTTCACTGGCATCAGACTTATCCAAACATATATATATTTTTATTTATTTTTGATAGCCTCTGTGGACATTAAAAGCAATATCGTGAATGAAGGATATGCTTAATAACTCCACGGTACATGCTCCAAAAAAATCCCACACTTGACATGTATGCTTATAATCAAGGCCTGAAGGTATCTCGATGACAACATTCAGTTATAAATACAGCGCCACCTAGCCCTTGAGGCTTATATAAAAAAAAACAACACACATACGGTATTTTGTCCAAAAAATGTAAACTCATTCTAAGTGTGATGACTAAGTCATTTATGAATATTCTTTTAGTTTCCACCACTCAAATTGTTCACTGGCTTCACACCGATCCAAACGTATGTACGTTTGCATTTTGTTTTATTCATTTTTGATTGCCCCTTTGGACAATAAAAGTAACATTGTGCAATGAGTACAACGAGCGATGATGTATATATACACTTTTACAAAAAATACCAATCAGGGCAACTCATTGCCTAAAAATAAAAAAGGACGCTGATTTTTGCAGGTCTTAACAATCCCCAAAACCCGTTGAGCTTGACACACACTGGCAAAAAAAATATTCTACATGTAAACGTTTATTATGCCATTTTCAAAGAAATTTTGCTTCCAATATGCCAGTACCCCAACGTGCCAGTACCCTAACGTGCAAGTACCCCAACGTGCAAGGACTCCAACGTGGCCCGGGCTGCGAGGGCCCTTTATAGCTGCTCGCAGCTCTAGTTATTATTATTATTATTATTATTAGGGCCCGAGCAGCGACCGCTGCGAGGTCCCTCTTGTTTTTGTAAGAATTATTATTCTTCTTCTTCTTCTTCTTCTCCGTAAACGATCGCATTTTTGAGGGCCTAAACATTTACGAAAACTCACCAAACTTTGCAGTCTCTTCGGGCCCGGCGAAAAATTTGATATTATGTAGTTGTCATAACAACGCGACTCTATAGCGCCACCTAGCGTAGAAAAATAAAAACCAATCCCGGCCCGTTTGAGCTAGAGCTACGAAAATTGGCAGGCACGTGTAGCACTACGAGACGCACAAAAAAGTCAGTGGAAGCCATTTCCTAAAATGTACAGGAAGTGAGCTATGAATTTTTTAATGTCCAATTTTGGCCTATTTTGGCACATTCACTGTGGTCATACTTTTTCCCCCTATGCAAACATTTTTCATCCCATTGACTTTAAACTTGGCATTTATCATCTCAAGACTTAAGAGAAAAACTAGGCAAAAAATCTTGCGTTTTCGAAATACTATATGACGGGGGCGGGGCATCAAATATTGCCTTTAAAATTTCATTTGTCCAGAAAGAGCAAATGCTGAATAACTCCCATGTACAAGCTCCAAAAAATCTCAAACTTCTCAGGCAACGTAATAGTCACGGCCTGAAAACACCTATATGAAAAAATTCAGTTATACATATAGCGCCACCTAGTGGTTACAATAAATGTCATACTTTACGTTTTTAGCTACTGTGCTGAGCTCGTTGAAGGGATCCAGTTGAAAATTGGTCAGAAAAGCCTTAAGATGTTGATGATGCCCCACACCGAATATTGTAACTTTTCGCCAAAGGGCGTGGCCGCTACGGTGACGCAAAGTCTGAAGATTTTTCGTGACAATAAAAGCTGCATGAACTTGACCGAGATGATCCTATCTTCTCAAAATTTCACACATTTGATGAGAGTCCAGCCCTAAAGACATCTACGAACTTATATTTCATCTAACTGATAGCGCCACCTAGTGGCAATTTTTTTTCTTACGAATTTTCTTGTACATTTTTCTCCAAACACGTTAACTGGACCAACCTCATATTTGCTCAGATGGGGGTTTCGGCCTTCATGATGTCACAACACGAAGTTTGTGAGTTTTCGCGAATCGCTGTGGGCGTAGCTAAGCACTGTTCGCCAAGAAAACAACGCTAGTTTTGATGGTCTAAACATGCGCAGAAACTCATGAAACTTGGCACACACATCTGGCCTGGCAAAATGAGCAATATTTTATCATGTATTGTCCTATTTTTACAAAAATGACTCAATAGCGCCCCCTAGAAATTTTTAACGAAGCAGCCCCGATTGTACGTTTAAGCAAGATCTACGAAAATTTTTAGGTGTATGAGGGAGTCCAAGACCTACAAAAAAGTCTCTTGGACCCATGTGCTAAAATGAACAGGAAGTGAGCTATGAATTTTTGAATGTCCCATTTTTGACGATTTTTGCACATTTTCAGGGGGCATACTTTTGCCCACTTCTCCTACACATTTCATCCGACTGACTTTAGACTTGACCTGGACCATGTCAAGACCTGAGCCAACTACAGGCAGAAAAATCTTGACTTTTGGAAATACTATATGATGAGGGCGGGGCATCAAATTTTGTGTTTCGCACTGAAAAAGGATATGCTTAATAACTCCCCGGTACATGCTCCAAAAAATCCCAAACTTGACATGTATGTTTATAGTCAAAGCCTGAAGGTATCTCTATGACAAAATTCAGTTATATATGCAGCGCCACCTAGCACTTCAGGCGTGAAAAAAAAATACCCCACATACGGTATTTTGTACAAAAAATGTCAACTCATTCTAAGTGTGATAACTCCCATGTTCAAGCTCCAAAAAATCTCAAACTTCTCAGGCAACGTAATAGTCACGGCCTGAAAGCATCTATATGATAAAATTCAGTTATACATATAGCGCCACCTAGTGGTAACAATAAATGTCATACTTTACGTTTTTAGCTACTGTGCCGAGCTCGTTGAAGGGATCCAGTTGAAAATTGGTCAGAAAAGCCTTAAGATGTTGATCATGCCCCACACCGAATATTGTAACTTTTCGCCAAAGGGCGTGGCCGCTACGGTGACGCAAAGTCCGAAAATTTTTCGTGACAATAAAAGCTGCATGAACTTGACCGAGATGATCCTATCTTCTCAAAATTTCACACATTTGATGAGAGTCCAGCCCTTAAGACATCTACGAACTTATATTTCATCTTACTGATAGCGCCACCTAGTGGCAATTTTTTTTCTTACGAATTTTCTTGTACATTTTTCTCCAAACACGTTAACTGGACCAACCTCATATTTGCTCAGATGAGGGTTTCGGCCTTCATGATGTCACAACACGAAGTTTGTGAGTTTTCGCGAATCGCTGTGGGCGTGGCTAAGCACTGTTCGCCAAGAAAACAACGCCAGTTTTGAGGGTCTAAACATGCGCAGAAACTCATGAAACTTGGCACACACATCTGGCCTGGTAAAATGAACAATATTTTATTGTTGATTGTACTATTTTTACAAAAATGACTCAATAGCGCCCCCTAGAAATTTTTAACGAAGCAGCCCCGATTCTACGTTTAAGCAAGAACGATGAATATTTTTAGGTGTATGAGGGAGCCCAAGACCTACAAAAAAGTCTCTTGGACCCATATGCTAAAATGAACAGGAAGTGAGCTACGAATTTTTGAATGTCCCATTTTTGACGATTTTTGCACATTCACAGGGGGCAGACTTTTGCCCACTTCTCCTACACGTTTCATCTGACTGAGTTAAGACTTGACCTGGACCATGTCAAGACCTGAGCCAACGACAGGGGGAAAAATCTTGACCTTTCGAAATACTATATGATGAAGGCGGGGCATCAAAATTTGTGTTTCGCACTGAAAAAGGATATGCTTAATAACTCCCCGGTACATGCTCCAAAAAATCCCAAACTTGACATGTATGTTTATCGTCAAGGCCTGAAGCTATCTCTATGACAACATTCAGTTATATATGCAGCGCCACCTAGCCCTTGAGGCATAAAAAAAAAATACCCCACATACGGTATTTTGTACAAAAAATGTAAACTCATTCTAAGTGTGATAACTAAGTCATTTATGAATATTCTTTTAGTTTCCACCACTCAAAATGTTCACTGGCATCAGACTTATCCAAACATATTTATATTTGTATTTATTTTTGATAGCCTCTGTGGACATTAAAAGCAATATCGTGAATGAAGGATATGCTTAATAACTCCACGGTACATGCTCCAAAAAAAATCCCACACTTGACATGCATGCTTATAATCAAGGCCTGAAGGTATCTCGATGACAACATTCAGTTATAAATACAGCGCCACCTAGCCCTTGAGGCTTGTATAAAAAAAAAAAAAACACATACGGTATTTTGTACAAAAAAATGTAAACTCATTCTAAGTGTGATGACTAAGTCATTTCTGAATATTCTTTTAGTTTCCACCACTCAAATTGTTCACTGGCTTCACACCGATCCAAACGTATGTAGGTTTCCATTTTGTTTTATTCATTTTTGATTGCCCCTTTGGACAATAAAAGTAACATTGTGCAATGAGTACAACGAGCGATGATGTATATATACACTTTTACAAAAAATATCAATCAGGGCAACTCATTGCCTAAAAATAAAAAAGGACGCTGATTTTTGCAGGTCTTAACAATCACCAAAACCCGTTGAGCTTGACACACACTGGCAAAAAAAATATTCTACATGTAAACGTTTATTATGCCATTTTCAAAGAAATTTTGCTTCCAATATGCCAGTACCCCAACGTGCCAGTACCCCAACGTGCCAGTACCCTAACGTGCAAGTACCCCAACGTGCAAGGACTCCAACGTGGCCCGGGCTGCGAGGGCCCTTTATAGCTGCTCGCAGCTCTAGTTATTATTATTATTCTTTATTCTCCGCAAACGATCGCGATTTTGGGTACCTAAACATTCACGAAAACTCACCGAACTTTGCACACTCCTCAGGCCCGGCGAAAAATTTGATATTATTAAGTCGTCATAACAATGCGACTCGATAGCGCCCCCTAGCGTAGAAAAATAAAAACCAAGCCCGGCACGTTTGAGCTAGAGCAACAAAAATTGGCAGGCACGTGTAGCACCCCGAGACGCACAGAAAAGTCTATTGGGACCATGTAGCTAAAATGTACAGGAAGTGAGCTATGAATTTTTTTATGTCCAATTTTGGCCTATTTTGGCACATTCACTGTGGTCATGCTTTTTCCCCCTTTGCAAACATTTTTCATCCAATTGACTTCAAACTTGGCATTTATCATCTCAAGACCTGAGAGAACAACTGGGCAAAACATCTTGCCTTTTTGAAATACTATATGACGGGGGCGGGGCATCAAATATTGCCTTTAAAATTTCATTTGTCCAGAAAGAGCAAATGCTTAATAACTCCCATGTTCAAGCTCCAAAAAATCTCAAACTTCTCAGGCAACGTAATAGTCACGGCCTGAAAACATCTATATGATAAAATTCAGTTATAAATATAGCGCCACCTAGTGGTAACAATAAATGTCATACTTTACGTTTGTAGCTACTGTGCTGAGCTCGTTGAAGGGATCCAGTTGAAAATTGGTCAGAAAAGCCTTAAGATGTTGATCATGCCCCACACCGAATATTGTAACTTTTGGCCATAGGGCGTGGCCGCTACGGTGACGCAAAGTCTGAAGATTTTTCGTGAAAATAAAAGCTGCATTAACTTGACCGAGATGATCCTATCTTTTCAAAATTTCACACATTTGATGAGAGTCCAGCCCTAAAGACATCTACTGACTTATATTTCATCTAACTGATAGCGCCACCTAGTGGCAATATTTTTTCCTACGAATTTTCTTCTACGTTTTTCTCCAAACACGTTAACTGGACCTACCTCATATTTGCTCAGATGAGGGTTTCGGCCTTCATGATGTCACAACACGAAGTTTGTGAGTTTTCGCGAATTGCTGTGGGTGTGGCTAAGCGCTGTTCGCCAAGAAAACAACGCCAGTTTTGAGGGTCTAAACATGCACAGAAACTCATGAAACTTGGCACACACATCTGGCCTGGTAAAATGAGCAATATTTTATTGTTGATTGTGCTATTTTTACAAAAATGACTCAATAGCGCCCCCTAGAAGTTTTTAACGAAGCAGCCCCGGTTGTACGTTTAAGCAAGAACGACGAATATTTTTAGGTGTATGAGGGAGCCCAAGACCTACAAAAAAGTCTCTTGGACCCATATGCTAAAATGAACAGGAAGTGAGCTACGAATTTTTGAATGTCCCATTTTTGACAATTTTTGCACATTCACAGGGGGCAGACTTTTGCCCACTTCTCCTACACGTTTCATCTGACTGAGTTAAGACTTGACCTGGACCATGTCAAGACCTGAGCCAACGACAGGGGGAAAAATCTTGACCTTTCGAAATACTATATGATGAAGGCGGGGCATCAAAATTTGTGTTTCGCACTGAAAAAGGATATGCTTAATAACTCCCCGGTACATGCTCCAAAAAATCCCAAACTTGACATGTATGTTTATCGTCAAGGCCTGAAGCTATCTCTATGACAACATTCAGTTATATATGCAGCGCCACCTAGCCCTTGAGGCATAAAAAAAAAAATACCCCACATACGGTATTTTGTACAAAAAATGTAAACTCATTCTAAGTGTGATAACTAAGTCATTTATGAATATTCTTTTAGTTTCCACCACTCAAAATGTTCACTGGCATCAGACTTATCCAAACATATATATATTTTTATTTATTTTTGATAGCCTCTGTGGACATTAAAAGCAATATCGTGAATGAAGGATATGCTTAATAACTCCACGGTACATGCTCCAAAAAAAATCCCACACTTGACATGTATGCTTATAATCAAGGCCTGAAGGTATCTCGATGACAACATTCAGTTATAAATACAGCGCCACCTAGCCCTTGAGGCTTATATATAAAAAAAACAACACATACGGTATTTTGTACAAAAAAATGTAAACTCATTCTAAGTGTGATGACTAAGTCATTTCCGAATATTCTTTTAGTTTCCACCACTCAAATTGTTCACTGGCTTCACACCGATCCAAACGTATGTACGTTTCCATTTTGTTTTATTCATTTTTGATTGCCCCTTTGGACAATAAAAGTAACATTGTGCAATGAGTACAACGAGCGATGATGTATATATACACTTTTACAAAAAATACCAATCAGGGCAACTCATTGCCTAAAAATAAAAAAGGACGCTGATTTTTGCAGGTCTTAACAATCACCAAAACCCGTTGAGCTTGATACACACACTGGCAAAAAAATATTCTACATGTAAACGTTTATTATGCCATTTTCAAAGAAATTTTGCTTCCAATATGCCAGTACCCCAATGTGCCAGTACCCCAACGTGCAAGTACCCCAACGTGCAAGGACCCCAACGTGGCCCGGGGTGCGAGGGCCCTTTATAGCTGCTCGCAGCTCTAGTTAGGGCCCGAGCAGCGACCGCTGCGAGGTCCCTATTGTTTTTGTAAAAATTATTAGGGCCCGAGCAGCTACCGCTGCGAGGTCCCTATTGTTTTTCGATCGGATTATTATTATTATTATTATTATTATTATTATTATTATTATTATTATTATTATTATTATTATTCTCCGTAAACGATCACGATTTTGGGTACCTAAACATTTACGAAAACTCACCAAACTTTGCACACTCCTCAGGCCCGGCGAAAAATTTGATATTATGAAGTCGTCATAACAACGCGACTCTATAGCGCCCCCTAGCATAGAAAAATAAAAACCAAGCCCGGCATGTTTGAGCTAGAGCAACGAAAATTGGCAGGCACGTGTAGCACCCCGAGACGCACAAAAAAGTCTATTGGGACCATGTAGCTAAAATGTACAGGAAGTGAGCTATGAATTTTTTAATGTCCAATTTTGGCCTATTTTGGCACATTCACTGTGGTCATGCTTTTGACCCCTTTGCAAACATTTTTCATCCAATTGACTTCAAACTTGGCATTTATCATCTCAAGACCTGAGAGAACAACTGGGGAAAAAATCTTGCCTTTTCGAAATACTATATGACGGGGGCGGGGCATCAAATATTGCCTTTAAAATTTCATTTGTCCAGAAAGAGCAAATGCTTAATAACTCCCATGTTCAAGCTCCAAAAAATCTCAAACTTATCAGGCAACTTAATAGTCACGGCCTGAAAACATCTATATGATAAAATTCAGTTATCCATGTAGCGCCACCTAGTGGTAACAATAATTGTCATACTTTACGTTTTTAGCTACTGTGCTGAGCTCGTTGAAGGGATCCAGTTGAAAATTGGTCAGAAAAGCCTTAAGATGTTGATCATGCCCCACACCGAATATTGTAACTTTTCGCCAAAGGGCGTGGCCGCTACGGTGCCGCAAAGTCTGAAGATTTCTCGTGACAACAAAAGCTGCATTAACTTGACCGAGATGATGCTATCTTCTCAAAATTTTACACAATTGATGAGAGTCCAGCCCTAAAGACATCTACAAACTTATATTTCATCTTACTGATAGCGCCACCTACTGGCAAATTTTTTTCTCACGATTTTTCTTCAATGTTTTTCTCCAACCATGTTAACTGGACCTACCTCATATTTGCTCAGATGAGGGTGTCGGCCTTCATGCTGTCACAACATGAAGTTTGTGAGTTTTCGCGAATCGCTGTGGGCGTGGCTAAGCGCTGTTCGCCAAGAAAACAACGCCAATTTTGAGGGCCTAAACTGCCACAGAAACACACGAAACTTGGCACACACAGCTGGCCTGGCAAAATGAGCAATTTTTTATCGTCGATTGTGCTATTTTTACAAAAATGACTCAATAGCGCCCCCTAGAAATCTTTAACGAAACAGCCCCAGTTGTACGTTTAAGCAAGAGCTACAAATTTTTTTAGGTGTATTAGGAAGCCCAAGACCTACAAAAAAGTCACTTGGACCCATATGCTAAAATGAACAGGAAGTGAGCTACGAATTTTTGAATGTCCCATTTTTGACGATTTTTGCACATTTACAGGGGGCATACTTTTGCCCACTTCTCCTACACGTTTCATCCGACTGACTTCAGACTTGACCTGGACCATGTCAAGACCTGAGCCAACGACAGGGGGAAAAATCTTGACTTTTCGAAATACTATATGATGAAGGCGGGGCATCAAAATTTGTGTTTCGCACTGAAAAAGGATATGCTTAATAACTCCCCGGTACATGCTCCAAAAAATCCCAAACTTGACATGTATGTTCATCATCAAGGCCTGAAAGTATCTCTATGACAACATTCAGTTATATATGCAGCGCCACCTAGCCCTTGAGGCATAAAAAAAAAATACCCCACATACGGTATTTTGTACAAAAAATGTAAACTCATTCTAAGTGTGATAACTAAGTCATTTATGAATATTCTTTTAGTTTCCACCACTCAAAATGTTCACTGGCATCAGACTTATCCAAACATATATATATTTTTATTTATTTTTGATAGCCTCTGTGGACATTAAAAGCAATATCGTGAATGAAGGATATGCTTAATAACTCCCCGGTGCATGCTTCAAAAAATCCCAAACTTGACATGTATATTTATAGTCAAGGCGTGAAGGTATCTCTATGACAAAATTCAGTTATAAATACAGCGCCACCTAGCCCTTGAGGCATATATATATATATATATATAAAAAAAAAAAAAATACCCCACATACGGTATTTTGTACAAAAAATGTACACTCATTCTAAGTGTGACAAATGTTGAGGGTTTCGGCCTTCATGATGTCACAACACGAAGTTTGTGAGTTTTCGCGAATTGCTGTGGGCGTGGCTAAGCGCTGTTCGCCAAGAAAACAACTCCAGTTTTGAGGGTCTAAACATGCACAGAAACTCATGAAACCTGGCACACACATCTGGCCTGGTAAAATGAGCAATATTTTATTGTTGATTGTGCTATTTTTACAAAAATGACTCAATAGCGCCCCCTAGAAATTTTTAACGAAGCAGCCCCGGTTGTACGTTTAAGCAAGAACGACGAATATTTTTAGGTGTATGAGGGAGCCCAAGACCTACAAAAAAGTCTCTTGGGCCTACATGCTAAAATGAACAGGAAGTGAGCTACGAATTTTTGAATGTCCCATTTTTGACGATATTTGCACATTTACAGGGGGCATACTTTTTCCCACTTCTCCTACACGTTTCATCCGACTGACTTCAGACTTGACCTGGACCATGTCAAGACCTGAGCCAACGACAGGGGGGAAAATCTTGACTTTTCGAAATACTATATGATGAAGGCGGGGCATCAAACTTTGTGTTTCGAACTGAAAAAGGATATGCTTAATAACTTCCCAGTACATCCTCCAAAAAATCCCAAACTTGACATGTATGCTCATAGTCAAGGCCTGAAGGTATCTCTATGACAACATTCAGTTATATATGCAGCGCCACCTAGCCCTTGAGGCAAAACAAAAAAATACCCCACATACGGTATTTTGTACAAAAAATGTAAACTCATTCTAAGTGTGATAACTAAGTCATTTATGAATATTCTTTTACTTTCCACCACTCAAAATTTTCACTAGCATCAGACCTATCCAAACATACGTATTTTTTATTTAGTTTTATTTATTTTTGATAGCCTCTATTGACGTTAAAAGCAGTAACGTGAATGAAGGATATGCTGAATAACTCCCCGGTACATGCTCCAAAAAATCCCACACTTAACATGTATATTTATAGTCAAGGCCTGAAGGTATCTCTATGACAAAATTCAGTGATAAATACTGCGCCACCTAGTCCTTGAGGCATTAAAAAACAAAAAAACAAAAAGAAAAAAAACCACGGTATTTTGAACAAAATTTGTGAACTCGTAAGTGTTATAACTAAGTCATTTATGAATATTCTTTTACTTTCCACTACTCAAGATGTTCACTGGTATCAGACCGATCCAAACAACAGTAGTTTTTTTATTCAGTTTCATTTTTTTTGATCGCCTCTATGGACAATAAAAGCAACATTGTGCAATGAGTACAAGCGATGATGGGTATACATACTTTTGCAAAAAAAAAACAGTCAGGTCAACTCATTCCCTAAAAATAAAAAAGGAAGCTGATTTTTGCACATCTTGACAATCACCAAAACACATTGAGCTTGTCACACACATCACACCTGGCAAAAAAAAAATCACATGTAAAGGTTTGTCATGCCATGTTCAAAGAAATTTTGCTCATAATGTGCCAGTACCCCAACGTGCGAGTACCCCAACGTGCAAGTTCCCCAACGTGCAAGTACCCCAACGTGGCCCGGGCTGCGAGGGCCCTTTATAGCTGCTCGCAGCTCTAGTTATTAGGGCCCGAGCAGCGACCGCTGCGAGGTCCCTATTGTTTTTCGTTCGAATTATTATTATTATTATTATTATTATTATTATTATTATTATTATTATTATTATTATTATTCTCCGTAAACGATCGCATTTTTGAGTACCTAAACATTCACGAAAACTCACCAAACTTTGCACACTCCTCAGGCCCGGCGAAAAATTTTACATTATGAAGTCGTCATAACAACGCGACTCTATAGCGCCCCCTAGCGTAGAAAAATAAAAACCAAGCCTGGCACGTTTGAGCTAGAGCAACGAAAATTGGCAGGCACGTGTAGCACCCCGAGACGCACAAAAAAGTCTATTGGGACCATGTAGCTAAAATGTACAGGAAATGAGCTATGAATTTTTTTATGTCCAATTTTGGCCTATTTTGGCACATTCACTGTGGTCATGCTTTTTCCCCCTCTGCAAACATTTTTCATCCAATTCACATCAAACTTGGCATTTATCATCTCAAGACCTGAGAGAACAACTGGGCAAAAAGTCTTGCCTTTTCGAAATACTATATGATGGGGGCGGGGCATCAAATATTGTCTTTAAAATTTCATTTGTCCAGAAAGAGCAAATGCTTAATAACTCCCATGTTCAAGCTCCAAAAAATCTCAAACTTCTCAGGCAACGTAATAGTCACGGACTGAAAACATCTATATGATAAAATTCAGTTATACATTTAGCGCCACCTAGTGGTGACAATAAATGTCATACTTTACGTTTTTATCTACTGCGCTGAGCTCGTTGAAGGGATCCAGTTGAAAGTTGGTCAGAAAAGCCTTAAGATGTTGATCATGCCCCACACCGAATATTGTAACTTTTCGCCAAAGGGCGTGGCCGCTACGGTGACGCAAAGTCTGAAGATTTTTCGTGACAATAAAAGCTGCATGAACTTGACCGAGATGATCCTATCTTCTCAAAATTTCACACATTTGATGAGAGTCCAGCCCTAAAGACATCTACGAACTTATATTTCATCTTACTGATAGCGCCACCTAGTGGCATATTTTTTTTCTTACGAATTTTCTTGTACATTTTTCTCCAAACACGTTAACTGGACCTACCTCATATTTGCTCAGATGAGGGTTTCGGCCTTCATGATGTCACAACACGAAGTTTGTGAGTTTTCGCGAATTGCTGTGGGCGTGGCTAAGCACTGTTCGCCAAGAAAACAACGCCAGTTTTGAGGGTCTAAACATGCTCAGAAACTCCTGAAACTTGGCACACACATCTGGCCTGGTAAAATGAGTAATATTTTATTGTTGATTGTGCTATTTTTACAAAAATGACTCAATAGCGCCCCCTCGAAATTTTTAACGAAGCAGCCCCGGTTGTACGTTTAAGCAAGAACGACGAATATTTTTAGGTGTATGAGGGATCCCAAGACCTACAAAAAAGTCTCTTGTAACCATATGCTAAAATGAACAGGAAGTGAGCTACGAATTTTTGAATGTCCCATTTTTGACGATTTTTGCACATTCACAGGGGGCAGACTTTTGCCCACTTCTCCTACACGTTTCATCCGACTGAGTTAAGACTTGACCTGGACCATGTCAAGACCTGAGCCAACGACAGGGGGAAAAATTTTTACTTTTCGAAATACTATATGATGAGGGCGGGGCATCAAAATGTGTGTTTCGCAATGAAAAAGGATATGCTTGATAACTCCCCGGTACATGCTCCAAAATATCCCAAACTTGACATGTATGTTTATCGTCAAGGCCTGAAGTTATCTCTATGACAACATTCAGTTATATATGCAGCGCCACCTAGCCCTTGAGGCATGAAAAGAAAAATACCCCACTTACGGTATTTTGTACAAAAAATGTAAACTCATTGTAAGTGTGATAACTAAGTCATTTATGAATATTCTTTTAGTTTCCACCACTCAAAATGTTCACTGGCATCAGACTTATCCAAACATACATATTTTTGTTATTTAGTTTTATGTATTTTTGATAGCCTCTATGGACATTAAAAGCAATATCGTGAATGAAGGCTATGCTTAATAAATCCACGGTACATGCTCAAAAAAAAAATCCCACACTTGACATGTATGCTTATAATCAAGGCCTGAAGGTATCTCTATGACAACATTCAGTTATAAATACAGCGCCACCTAGCCCTTGAGGCTTATATAAAAAAATAAATAAAATACCCCACATACGGTATTTTGTACAAAAAATGTACACTCATTCTAAGTGTGATAACTAAGTCATTTATGAATATTCTTTTAGTTTCCACCACTCAAATTGTTCACTGGCTTCACACCGATCCAAACGTATGTACGTTTCCATTTCGTTTTATTCATTTTTGATTGCCCCTTTGGACAATAAAAGTAACATTGTGCAATGAGTACAACGAGCGATTATGTGTATATACACTTTTACAAAAAAATACCAATCAGGGCAACTCATTGCCTAATAATAAAAAAGGACGCTGATTTTTGCAGGTCTTAACAATCACCAAAACCCGTTGAGCTTGATACACACACTGGCAAAAAAATATTCTACATGTAAACGTTTATTATGCCATTTTCAAAGAAATTTTGCTTCCAATATGCCAGTACCCGAATGTGCCAGTACCCCAACGTGCAAGTACCCCAACGTGCAAGGACCCCAACGTGGCCCGGGCTGCGAGGGCCCTTTATAGCTGCTCGCAGCTCTAGTTATTATTATTCTTCTTCTTCTTCTTCTTTATTCTCCGCAAACTATCGCGATTTTGGGTACCTAAACATTCACGAAAACTCACCGAACTTTGCACACTCCTCAGGCCCGGCGAAAAATTTGATATTATTAAGTCGTCATAACAATGCGACTCGATAGCGCCCCCTAGCGTAGAAAAATAAAAACCAAGCCCGGCACGTTTGAGCTAGAGCAACAAAAATTGGCAGGCCTGTGTAGCACCCCGAGACGCACAAAAAAGTCTATTGGGACCATGTAGCTAAAATGTACAGGAAGTGAGCTATGAATTTTTTAATGTCCAATTTTGGCCTATTTTGGCACATTCACTGTGGTCACACTTTTTCCCCCTTTGCAAACATTTTTCATCCCATTGACTTCAAACTTGGCATTTATCATCTCAAGACCTGAGAGAACAACTGGGCAAAACATCTTGCCTTTTTGAAATACTATATGACGGGGGCGGGGCATCAAATATTGCCTTTAAAATTTCATTTGTCCAGAAAGAGCAAATGCTTAATAACTCCCATGTTCAAGCTCCAAAAAATCTCAAACTTCTCAGGCAACGTAATAGTCACGGCCTGAAAACATCTATATGATAAAATTCAGTTATACATATAGCGCCACCTAGTGGTTACAATAAATGTCATACTTTACGTTTTTAGCTACTGTTCTGAGCTTGTTGAAGGGATCCATTTGAAAATTGGTCAGAAAAGCCTTAAGATGTTGATCATGCCCCACACCGAATATTGTAACTTTTTGCCAAAGGGCGTGGCCGCTACGGTGACGCAAAGTCTGAAGATTTTTCGTGAAAATAAAAGCTGCATTAACTTGACCGAGATGATCCTATCTTCTCAAAATTTCACACATTTGATGAGAGTCCAGCCCTAAAGACATCTACTGACTTATATTTCATCTAACTGATAGCGCTACCTAGTGGCAATTTTTTTTCTTACGAATTTTCTTCTACGTTTTTCTCCAAACACGTTAACTGGACCTACCTCATAATTGCTCAGATGAGGGTTTCGGCCTTCATGATGTCACAACACGAAGTTTGTGAGTTTTCGCGAATTGCTGTAGGCGTGGCTAAGCGCTGTTCGCCAAGAAAACAACGCCAGTTTTGAGGGTCTAAACATGCACAGAAACTCCTGAAACTTGGCACACACATCTGGCCTGGTAAAATGAGCAATATTTTATTGTTGATTGTGCTATTTTTACAAAAATGACTCAATAGCGCCCCCTCGAAATTTTTAACGAAGCAGCCCCGGTTGTACGTTTAAGCAAGAATGACGAATATTTTTAGGTGTATGAGGGAGCCCAAGACCTACAAAAAAGTCTCTTGGACCCATATGCTAAAATGAACAGGAAGTGAGCTACGAATTTTTGAATGTCCCATTTTTGACGATTTTTGCACATTCACAGGGGGCAGACTTTTGCCCACTTCTCCTACACGTTTCATCCGACTGAGTTAAGACTTGGCCTGGACAATGTCAAGACCTGAGCCAACGACAGGGGGAAAAATTTTGACTTTTCGAAATACTATATGATGAGGGCGGGGCATCAAAATTTGTGTTTCGCAATGTAAAAGGATATGCTTGATAACTCCCCGGGACATGCTCCAAAAAATCCCAAATTTGACATCTATGTTTATCGTCAAGGCCTGAAGTTATCTCTATGACAACATTCAGTTATATATGCAGCGCCACCTAGCCCTTGAGGCATGAAAAAAAAATACCCCACATACGGTATTTTGTACAAAAAATGTACACTCATTCTAAGTGTGATAACTAAGTCATTTATGAATATTCTTTCAGTTTCCACCACTCAAATTGTTCACTGGCTTCACACCGATCCAAACGTATGTACGTTTCCATTTTGTTTTATTCATTTTTGATTGCCCCTTTGGACAATAAAAGTAACATTGTGCAATGAGTACAACGAGCGATGATGTGTATATACACTTTTACAAAAAAATACCAATCAGGGCAACTCATTGCCTAAAAATAAAAAAGGACGCTGATTTTTGCAGGTCTTAACAATCACCAAAACCCGTTGAGCTTGACACACACACTGGCAAAAAAATATTCTACATGTAAACGTTTATTATGCCATTTTCAAAGAAATTTTGCTTCCAATATGCCAGTACCCCAATGTGCCAGTACCCCAACGTGCAAGTACCCCAACGTGCAAGGACCCCAACGTGGCCCGGGCTGCGAGGGCCCTTTATAGCTGCTCGCAGCTCTAGTTAGGGCCCGAGCAGCGACTGCTGCGAGGTCCCTATTGTTTTTGTAAAAATTATTATTATTATTAGGGCCCGAGCAGCGACCGCTGCGAGGTCCCTATTGTTTTTGTAAAAATTATTATTATTATTATTATTATTATTATTATTATTATTAGGGCCCGAGCAGCGACCGCTGCGAGGTCCCTATTGTTTTTGTAAAAATTATTATTATTATTATTATTATTATTATTATTATTAGGGCCCGAGCAGCTACCGCTGCGAGGTCCCTATTGTTTTTCGATCGGATTATTATTATTATTCTTCTTCTTCTTCTTCTTCTTCTCCGTAAACGATCACGATTTTGGGTACCTAAACATTTACGAAAACTCACCAAACTTTGCACACTCCTCAGGCCCGGCGAAAAATTTGATATTATGAAGTCGTCATAACAACGCGACTCTATAGCGCCCCCTAGCATAGAAAAATAAAAACCAAGCCCGGCATGTTTGAGCTAGAGCAACGAAAATTGGCAGGCACGTGTAGCACCCCGAGACGCACAAAAAAGTCAATGGAAGCCATTTCCTAAAATGTACAGGAAGTGAGCTATGAATTTTTTAATGTCCAATTTTGGCCTATTTTGGCACATTCACTGTGGTCATGCTTTTTCCCCCTTTGCAAACATTTTTCATCCAATTGACTTCAAACTTGGCATTTATCATCTCAAGACCTGAGAGAACAACTGGGGAAAAAATCTTGCCTTTTCGAAATACTATATGACGGGGGCGGGGCATCAAATATTGCCTTCAAAATTTCATTTGTCCAGAAAGAGCAAATGCTTAATAACTCCCATGTTCAAGCTCCAAAAAATCTCAAACTTATCAGGCAACTTAATAGTCACGGCCTGAAAACATCTATATGATAAAATTCAGTTATCCATGTAGCGCCACCTAGTGGTAACAATAATTGTCATACTTTACGTTTTTAGCTACTGTGCTGAGCTCGTTGAAGGGATCCAGTTGAAAATTGGTCAGAAAAGCCTTAAGATGTTGATCATGCCCCACACCGAATATTGTAACTTTTTGCCAAAGGGCGTGGCCGCTACGGTGCCGCAAAGTCTGAAGATTTCTCGTGACAACAAAAGCTGCATTAACTTGACCGAGATGATGCTATCTTCTCAAAATTTTACACAATTGATGAGAGTCCAGCCCTAAAGACATCTACAAACTTATATTTCATCTTACTGATAGCGCCACCTACTGGCAATTTTTTTTCTTACTATTTTTCTTCAATGTTTTTCTCCAACCATGTTAACTGGACCTACCTCATATTTGCTCAGATGAGGGTGTCAGCCTTCATGCTGTCACAACACGAAGTTTGTGATTTTTTGCGAATCGCTGTGGGCGTGGCTAAGCGCTGTTCGCCAAGAAAACAACGCCAATTTTGAGGGCCTAAACTGGCACAGAAACACACGAAACTTGGCACACACAGCTGGCCTGGCAAAATGAGCAATTTTTTTATCGTCGATTGTGCTATTTTTACAAAAATGACTCAATAGCGCCCCCTAGAAATTTTTAACGAAGCAGCCCCGGTTGTATGTTTAAGCAAGAATGACGAATATTTTTAAGTGTATGAGGGAGCCCAAGACCTACAAAAAAGTCTCTTGGACCCATATGCTAAAATGAACAGGAAGTGAGCTACGAATTTTTGAATGTCCCATTTTTGACGATTTTTGCACATTTACAGGGGGCAGACTTTTGCCCACTTCTCCTACACGTTTCATCCGACTGAGTTAAGACTTGACCTGGACCATGTCAAGACCTGAGCCAACGACAGGGTGAAAAATCTTGACTTTTCGAAACACTACATGATGAAGGCGGGGCATCAAACTTTGTGTTTCGAACTGAAAAAGGATATGCTTAATAACTTCCCAGTACATGCTCCAAAAAATCCCAAACTTGACATTTATGTTCATAGTCAAGGCCTGAAGGTATCTCTATGACAACATTCAGTTATATATGCAGCGCCACCTAGCCCTTGAGGCAAAACAAAAAAATACCCCACATACGGTATTTTGTCCAAAAAATGTAAACTCATTCTAAGTGTGATAACTAAGTCATTTATGAATATTCTTTTACTTTCAACCACTCGAAATGTTCACTAGCATCAGACCTATCCAAACATACGTATTTTTTTATTTAGTTTTATTTATTTTTGATAGCCTCTATTGACGTTAATAGCAGTATCGTGAATGAAGGATATGCTGAATAACTCCCCGGTACATGCTTCAAAAAATCCCAAACTTGACATGTATATTT
Organism: Festucalex cinctus; assembly: GCF_051991245.1. Classification (NCBI taxonomy): domain Eukaryota; kingdom Metazoa; phylum Chordata; class Actinopteri; order Syngnathiformes; family Syngnathidae; genus Festucalex; species Festucalex cinctus. Next base: position 26,198,776 of record NC_135419.1, on the reverse strand, counting down.
ATAGTCAAGGCCTGAAGGTATCTCTATGACAAAATTCAGTTATAAATACTGCGCCACCTAGTCCTTGAGGCATAAAAAAAAAAAAAAAAAAAAAAACACTTACGGTATTTTGAACAAAATTTGTGAACTCATTGTAAGTGTTATAACTAAGTCATTTATGAATATTCTTTAACTTTCCACTACTCAAGATGTTCACTGGTATCAGACCGATCCAAACATATGTACTTTTTTATTTTGTTTTATTTATTTTTGATAGCCTCTATGGACAATAAAAGCAACATCGTGCAATGAGTACAAGCGATGATGGGTATACATACTTTTGCAAAAAAAAAAACAGTCAGGTCAACTCATTCCCTAAAAATAAAAAAGGAAGCTGATTTTTGCAGATCTTGACAATCACCAAAACACATTGAGCTTGTCACACACATCACACCTGGCAAAAAAAAATTCACATGTAAAGGTTTATCATGCCATGTTCAAAGAAATTTTGCTCCTAATGTGCCAGTACCCCAACGTGCGAGTACCCCAACGTGCGAGTACCCCAACGTGCAAGTACCCCAACGTGCAAGTACCCCAACGTGCAAGTACCCCAACGTGGCCTCGGCTGCGAGGGCCCTTTATAGCTGCTCGCAGCTCTAGTTATTATTATTCTTCTTCTTCTTTATTCTCCGCAAACAATCGCGATTTTGGGTACCTAAATATTCACGAAAACTCACCAAACTTTGCACACTCCTCAGGTCCGGCGAAAAATTTGATATTATGAAGTCGTTATAACAACGCGACTCTATAGCGCCCCCTAGCGTAGAAAAATAAAAACCAAGCCCGACACGTTTGAGCTAGAGCAACGAAAATTGGCAGGCACGTGTAGCACCCCGAGACGCACAAAAAAGTCTATTGGGACCATGTAGCTAAAATGTACAGGAAGTGAGCTATGAATTTTTTAATGTCCAATTTTGGCCTATTTTGGCACATTCACTGTGGTCATGCTTTTTCCCCCTTTGCAAACATTTTTCATCCAATTGACTTCAAACTTGGCATTTATCATCTCAAGACCTAAGAGAACAGCTGGGCAAAACATCTTGCCTTTTCGAAATACTATACGACGGGGGCGGAGCATCAAATATTGCCTTTAAAATTTCATTTGTCCAGAAAGAGCAAATGCTTAATAACTCCCATGTTCAAGCTCCAAAAAATCTCAAACTTCTCAGGCAACGTAATAGTCACAGCCTGAAAACATCTATATGACAAAATTCAGTTATACATATAGAGCCACCTAGTGGTTACAATAAATGTCATACTTTACATTTTTAGCTACTGTGCTGAGCTTGTTGAAGGGATCCATTTGAAAATTGGTCAGAAAAGCCTTAAGATGTTGATCATGCCCCACACCGAATATTGTAACTTTTCGTCAAAGGGCGTGGCCGCTACGGTGACGCAAAATCTGAAGATTTTTCGTGAAAATAAAAGCTGCATTAACTTGACCGAGATGATCCTATCTTCTCAAAATTTCACACATTTGATGAGAGTCCAGCTCTAAAGACATCTACTAACTTACATTTCATCTAACTGATAGCGCCACCTAGTGGCAATTTTTTTTCTTACGAATTTTCTTCTACGTTTTTCTCCAAACACGTTAACTGGACCTACCTCATATTTGCTCAGATGAGGGTTTCGGCCTTCATGATGTCACAACACGAAGTTTGTGAGTTTTCGCGAATTGCTGTGGGCGTGGCTAAGCGCTGTTCGCCAAGAAAACAACGCCAGTTTTGAGGGTCTAAACATGCACAGAAACTCCTGAAACTTGGCACACACATCTGGCCTGGTAAAATGAGCAATATTTTATTGTTGATTGTGCTATTTTTACAAAAATGACTCAATAGCGCCCCCTTGAAATTTTTAACGAAGCAGCCCCGGTTGTACGTTTAAGCAAGAACGCCGAATATTTTTAAGTGTATGAGGGAGCCCAAGACCTACAAAAAAGTCTCTTGTACCCATATGCTAAAATGAACAGGAAGTGAGCTACGAATTTTTGAATGTCCCATTTTTGACGATTTTTGCACATTCACAGGGGGCAGACTTTTGCCCACTTCTCCTACACGTTTCATCTGACTGAGTTAAGACTTGACCTGGACCATGTCAAGACCTGAGCCAACGACAGGGGGAAAAATCTTGACCTTTCGAAATACTATATGATGAAGGCGGGGCATCAAAATTTGTGTTTCGCACTGAAAAAGGATATGCTTAATAACTCCCCGGTACATGCTCCAAAAAATCCCAAACTTGACATGTATGTTTATCGTCAAGGCCTGAAGCTATCTCTATGACAACATTCAGTTATATATGCAGCGCCACCTAGCCCTTGAGGCATGAAAAAAAAATACCCCACATACGGTATTTTGTACAAAAAATGTACAATCATTCTAAGTGTGATAACTAAGTCATTTATGAATATTTTTTTAGTTTCCACCACTCAAAATGTTCACTGGCATCAGACTTATCCAAACATATATATATTTTTATTTATTTTTGATAGCCTCTATGGACATTAAAAGCAATATCGTGAATGAAGGATATGCTTAATAACTCCACGGTACATGCTCCAAAAAAAATCCCACACTTGACATGTATGCTTATAATCAAGGCCTGAAGGTATCTCTATGACAACATTCAGTTATAAATGCAGCGCCACCTAGCCCTTGAGGCATGAAAAAAAAATACCCCACATACGGTATTTTGTACAAAAAATGTACAATCATTCTAAGTGTGATAACTAAGTCATTTATGAATATTTTTTTAGTTTCCACCACTCAAAATGTTCACTGGCATCAGACTTATCCAAACATATATATATTTTTATTTATTTTTGATAGCCTCTATGGACATTAAAAGCAATATCGTGAATGAAGGATATGCTTAATAACTCCACGGTACATGCTCCAAAAAAAAATCCCACACTTGACATGTATGCTTATAATCAAGGCCTGAAGGTATCTCTATGACAACATTCAGTTATAAATACAGCGCCACCTAGCCCTTGAGGCTTATATAAAAAAAAATAAAAATACCCCACATACGGTATTTTGTACAAAAAATGTACACTCATTCTAAGTGTGATAACTAAGTCATTTATGAATATTCTTTTAGTTTCCACCACTCAAATTGTTCACTGGCTTCACACCGATCCAAACGTATGTACGTTTCCATTTTGTTTTATTCATTTTTGATTGCCCCTTTGGACAATAAAAGTAACATTGTGCAATGAGTACAACGAGCGATGATGTGTATATACACTTTTACAAAAAAATACCAATCAGGGCAACTCATTGCCTAAAAATAAAAAAGGACGCTGATTTTTGCAGGTCTTAACAATCACCAAAACCCGTTGAGCTTGACACACACACTGGCAAAAAAATATTCTACATGTAAACGTTTATTATGCCATTTTCAAAGAAATTTTGCTTCCAATATGCCAGTACCCCAACGTGCAAGTACCCCAACGTGCAAGGACCCCAACGTGGCCCGGGCTGCGAGGGCCCTTTATAGCTGCTCGCAGCTCTAGTTATTATTCTTCTTCTTCTTCTTCTTCTTCTTCTTCTTCTTTATTCTCCGCAAACGATCGCGATTTTGGGTACCTAAACATTCACGAAAACTCACCGAACTTTGCACACTCCTCAGGCCCGGCGAAAAATTTGATATTATTAAGTCGTCATAACAATGCGACTCGATAGCGCCCCCTAGCGTAGAAAAATAAAAACCAAGCCCGGCACGTTTGAGCTAGAGCAACAAAAATTGGCAGGCACGTGTAGCACCCCGAGACGCACAAAAAAGTCTATTGGGACCATGTAGCTAAAATGTACAGGAAGTGAGCTATGAATTTTTTTATGTCCAATTTTGGCCTATTTTGGCACATTCACTGTGGTCATGCTTTTTCCCCCTTTGCAAACATTTTTCATCCAATTGACTTCAAACTTGGCATTTATCATCTCAAGACCTGAGAGAACAACTGGGCAAAACATCTTGCCTTTTTGAAATACTATATGACGGGGGCGGGGCATCAAATATTGCCTTTAAAATTTCATTTGTCCAGAAAGAGCAAATGCTTAATAACTCCCATGTTCAAGCTCCAAAAAATCTCAAACTTCTCAGGCAACGTAATAGTCACGGCCTGAAAACATCTATATGATAAAATTCAGTTATACATATAGCGCCACCTAGTGGTTACAATAAATGTCATACTTTACGTTTTTAGCTACTGTGCTGAGCTTGTTGAAGGGATCCATTTGAAAATTGGTCAGAAAAGGCTTAAGATGTTGATCATGCCCCACACCGAATATTGTAACTTTTCGCCAAAGGGCGTGGCCGCTACGGTGACGCAAAGTCTGAAGATTTTTCGTGAAAATAAAAGCTGCATTAACTTGACCGAGATGATCCTATCTTCTCAAAATTTCACACATTTGATGAGAGTCCAGCCCTAAAGACATCTACTGACTTATATTTCATCTAACTGATAGCGCCACCTAGTGGCAATTTTTTTTATTACGAATTTTCTTCTACGTTTTTCTCCAAACACGTTAACTGGACCTACCTCATATTTGCTCAGATGAGGGTTTCGGCCTTCATGATGTCACAACACGAAGTTTGTGAGTTTTCGCGAATTGCTGTGGGTGTGGCTAAGCGCTGTTCGCCAAGAAAACAACGCCAGTTTTGAGGGTCTAAACATGCACAGAAACTCATGAAACTTGGCACACACATCTGGCCTGGTAAAATGAGCAATATTTTATTGTTGATTGTGCTATTTTTACAAAAATGACTCAATAGCACCCCCTAGAAGTTTTTAACGAAGCAGCCCCGGTTGTACGTTTAAGCAAGAACGACGAATATTTTTAGGTGTATGAGGGAGCCCAAGACCTACAAAAAGGTCTCTTGGACCCATATGCTAAAATGAACAGGAAGTGAGCTACGAATTTTTGAATGTCCCATTTTTGACGATTTTTGCACATTCACAGGGGGCAGACTTTTGCCCACTTCTCCTACACGTTTCATCTGACTGAGTTAAGACTTGACCTGGACCATGTCAAGACCTGAGCCAACGACAGGGGGAAAAATCTTGACTTTTCGAAATACTATATGATGAAGGCGGGACATCAAAATTTGTGTTTCGCACTGAAAAAGGATATGCTTAATAACTCCCCGGTACATGCTCCAAAAAATCCCAAACTTGACATGTATGTTTATCGTCAAGGCCTGAAGCTATCTCTATGACAACATTCAGTTATATATGCAGCGTCACCTAGCCCTTGAGGCATGAAAAAAAAATACCCCACATACGGTATTTTGTACAAAAAATGTAAACTCATTCTAAGTGTGATAACGAAGTCATTTATGAATATTCTTTTAGTTTCCACCACTCAAAATGTTCACTGGCATCAGACTTATCCAAACATATATATATTTTTATTTATTTTTGATAGCCTCTATGGACATTAAAAGCAATATCGTGAATGAAGGATATGCTTAATAACTCCACGGTACATGCTCCAAAAAAAATCCCACACTTGACATGTATGCTTATAATCAAGGCCTGAAGGTATCTCTATGACAACATTCAGTTATAAATACAGCGCCACCTAGCCCTTGAGGCTTATATAAAAAAATAAATAAATACCCCACATACGGTATTTTGTACAAAAAATGTACACTCATTCTAAGTGTGATAACTAAGTCATTTATGAATATTCTTTTAGTTTCCACCACTCAAATTGTTCACTGGCTTCACACCGATCCAAACGTATGTACGTTTCCATTTTGTTTTATTCATTTTTGATTGCCCCTTTGGACAATAAAAGTAACATTGTGCAATGAGTACAACGAGCGATGATGTGTATATACACTTTTACAAAAAAATACCAATCAGTGCAACTCAATGCCTAAAAATAAAAAAGGACGCTGATTTTTGCAGGTCTTAACAATCACCAAAACCCGTTGAGCTTGACACACACACTGGCAAAAAAATATTCTACATGTAAACGTTTATTATGCCATTTTCAAAGAAATTTTGCTTCCAATATTCCAGTACCCCAACGTGCCAGTACCCCAACGTGCAAGTACCCCAACGTGCAAGGACCCCAACGTGACCCGGGCTGCGAGGGCCCTTTATAGCTGCTCGCAGCTCTAGTTATTATTAGGGCCCGAGCAGCTACCGCTGCGAGGTCCCTATTGTTTTTCGATCGGATTATTATTATTAGGGCCCGAGCAGCTACCGCTGCGAGGTCCCTATTGTTTTTCGATCGGATTATTATTATTATTATTCTTCTTCTTCTTCTTCTTCTTCTCCGTAAACGATCTCGATTTTGGGTACCTAAACATTTACGAAAACTCACCAAACTTTGCACACTCCTCAGGCCCGGCGAAAAATTTGATATTATGAAGTCGTCATAACAACGCGACTCTGTAGCGCCCCCTAGCATAGAAAAATAAAAACCAAGCCCGGCATGTTTGAGCTAGAGCAACGAAAATTGGCAGGCACGTGTAGCACCCCGAGACGCACAAAAAAGTCTATTGGGACCATGTAGCTAAAATGTACAGGAAGTGAGCTATGAATTTTTTAATGTCCAATTTTGGCCTATTTTGGCACATTCACTGTGGTCATGCTTTTTCCCCCTTTGCAAACATTTTTCATCCAATTGACTTCAAACTTGGCATTTATCATCTCAAGACCTGAGAGAAAAACTGGGCAAAACATCTTGCCTTTTTGAAATACTATATGACGGGGGCGGGGCATCAAATATTGCCTTTAAAATTTCATTTGTCCAGAAAGAGCAAATGCTTAATAACTCCCATGTTCAAGCTCCAAAAAATCTCAAACTTCTCAGGCAACGTAATAGTCACGGCCTGAAAACATCTATATGATAAAATTCAGTTATACATATAGCGCCACCTAGTGGTTACAATAAATGTCATACTTTACGTTTTTAGCTACTGTGCTGAGCTTGTTGAAGGGATCCATTTGAAAATTGGTCAGAAAAGGCTTAAGATGTTGATCATGCCCCACACCGAATATTGTAACTTTTCGCCAAAGGGCGTGGCCGCTACGGTGACGCAAAGTCTGAAGATTTGTCGTGAAAATAAAAGCTGCATTAACTTGACCGAGATGATCCTATCTTCTCAAAATTTCACACATTTGATGAGAGTCCAGCCCTAAAGACATCTACTGACTTATATTTCATCTAACTGATAGCGCCACCTAGTGGCAATTTTTTTTCTTACGAATTTTCTTCTACGTTTTTCTCCAAACACGTTAACTGGACCTACCTCATATTTGCTCAGATGAGGGTTTCGGCCTTCATGATGTCACAACACGAAGTTTGTGAGTTTTCGCGAATTGCTGTGGGTGTGGCTAAGCGCTGTTCGCCAAGAAAACAACGCCAGTTTTGAGGGTCTAAACATGCACAGAAACTCATGAAACTTGGCACACACATCTGGCCTGGTAAAATGAGCAATATTTTATTGTTGATTGTGCTATTATTACAAAAATGACTCAATAGCGCCCCCTAGAAGTTTTTAACGAAGCAGCCCCGGTTGTACGTTTAAGCAAGAACGACGAATATTTTTAGGTGTATGAGGGAGCCCAAGACCTACAAAAAAGTCTCTTGGACCCATATGCTAAAATGAACAGGAAGTGAGCTACGAATTTTTGAATGTCCCATTTTTGACAATTTTTGCACATTCACAGGGCGCAGACTTTTGCCCACTTCTCCTACACGTTTCATCTGACTGAGTTAAGACTTGACCTGGACCATGTCAAGACCTGAGCCAACGACAGGGGGAAAAATCTTGACCTTTCGATATACTATATGATGAAGGCGGGGCATCAAAATTTGTGTTTCGCACTGAAAAAGGATATGCTTAATAACTCCCCGGTACATGCTCCAAAAAATCCCAAACTTGACATGTATGTTTATCGTCAAGGCCTGAAGCTATCTCTATGACAACATTCAGTTATATATGCAGCGCCACCTAGCCCTTGAGGCATAAAAAAAAAATACCCCACATACGGTATTTTGTACAAAAAATGTAAACTCATTCTAAGTGTGATAACTAAGTCATTTATGAATATTCTTTTAGTTTCCACCACTCAAAATGTTCACTGGCATCAGACTTATCCAAACATATATATATTTTTTTTAATTTTTGATAGCCTCTGTGGACATTAAAAGCAATATCGTGAATGAAGGATATGCTTAATAACTCCACGGTACATGCTCCAAAAAAAATCCCACACTTGACATGTATGCTTATAATCAAGGCCTGATGGTATCTCGATGACAACATTCAGTTATAAATACAGCGCCACCTAGCCCTTGAGGCATGAAAAAAAAATACCCCACTTACGGTATTTTGTACAAAAAATGTAAACTCATTCTCAGTGTGATAACTAAGTCATTTAGGAATATTCTTTTACTTTCCACCACTCAAAATATTCACTGGCATCAGACCTAACCAAACATACATATTTTTGTTATTTAGTTTTATGTATTTTTGATAGCCTCTATGGACATTAAAAGCAATATCGTGAATGAAGGCTATGCTTAATAACTCCCAGGTACATGCTCCAAAAAATCCCATACTTGAAATGTATATTTATAGTCAAGGCCTGAAGGTATCTCTGACAAAATTCAGTTATAAATACAGCGCCACCTAGTCCTTGAGGCATAAAAAAAAAATGCCTCACTTACGGTATTTTTGCAAAAATTGTAAACTCATTGTAAGTGTGATAACTAAGTCATTTATGAATATTCTTTTACTTTCCACCACTCAATATGTTCACTGGCATCAGACCGATCCAAACATACGTATTTTTTATTTATTTTTATTTATTTTTTGATCGCCTCTATGGACAATAAAAGCAACATTGTGCAATGAGTACGAGCGATGATGTGTGTATATCTACTTTTACGAAAAATACCAATCAGGGCAACTCATTGCCTAAAAATAAAAAAAAGACGCTGATTTTTGCAGATCTTAACAATCACCAAAACCCATTGAGCTTGACATAATCATCACACCTGGGAAAAAAAAAAAAATCCACATGTTTATCATGCCATTTTCAAAGAAATTCTGCTTCCAATGTGCCAGTACCCCAATGTGCAAGTTCCCCAACGTGCAAGTACCCCAACGTGGCCCGGGCTGCGAGGGCCCTTTATAGCTGCTCGCAGCTCTAGTTAGGGCCCGAGCAGCGACCGCTGCGAGGTCCCTATTGTTTTTGTAAGAATTATTATTATTATTATTATTATTAGGGCCCGAGCAGCGACCGCTGCGAGGTCCCTATTGTTTTTGTAAAAATTATTATTATTATTATTATTATTATTATTATTATTATTCTTCTTCTTCTTTATTCTCCGCAAACGATCGCGATTTTGGGTACCTAAACATTCACGAAAACTCACCGAACTTTGCACACTCCTCAGGCCCGGCGAAAAATTTGATATTATTAAGTCGTCATAACAATGCGACTCGATAGCGCCCCCTAGCGTAGAAAAATAAAAACCAAGCCCGGCACGTTTGAGCTAGAGCAACAAAAATTGGCAGGCACGTGTAGCACCCCGAGACGCACAAAAAAGTCTATTGGGACCATGTAGCTAAAATGTACATGAAGTGAGCTATGAATTTTTTTATGTCCAATTTTGGCCTATTTTGGCACATTCACTGTGGTCATGCTTTTTCCCCCTTTGCAAACATTTTTCATCCAATTGACTTCAAACTTGGCATTTATCATCTCAAGACCTGAGAGAACAACTGGGCAAAACATCTTGCCTTTTTGAAATACTATATGACGGGGGCGGGGCATCAAATATTGCCTTTAAAATTTCATTTGTCCAGAAAGAGCAAATGCTTAATAACTCCCATGTTCAAGCTCCAAAAAATCTCAAACTTCTCAGGCAACGTAATAGTCACGGCCTGAAAACATCTATATGATAAAATTCAGTTATACATATAGCGCCACCTAGTGGTTACAATAAATGTAATACGTTACGTTTTTAGCTACTGTGCTGAGCTTGTTGAAGGGATCCATTTGAAAATTGGTCAGAAAAGGCTTAAGATGTTGATCATGCCCCACACCGAATATTGTAACTTTTCGCCAAAGGGCGTGGCCGCTACGGTGACGCAAAGTCGGAAGATTTTTCGTGAAAATAAAAGCTGCATTAACTTGACCGAGATGATCCTATCTTCCCAAAATTTCACACATTTGATGAGAGTCCAGCCCTAAAGACATCTACTGACTTATATTTCATCTAACAGATAGCGCCACCTAGTGGCAATTTTTTTTCTTACGAATTTTCTTCTACGTTTTTCTCCAAACACGTTAACTGGACCTACCTCATATTTGCTCAGATGAGGGTTTCGGCCTTCATGATGTCACAACACGAAGTTTGTGAGTTTTGGCGAATTGCTGTGGGTGTGGCTAAGCGCTGTTCGCCAAGAAAACAACGCCAGTTTTGAGGGTCTAAACATGCACAGAAACTCATGAAACTTGGCACACACATCTGGCCTGGTAAAATGAGCAATATTTTATTGTTGATTGTGCTATTTTTACAAAAATGACTCAATAGCGCCCCCTAGAAGTTTTTAACGAAGCAGCCCCGGTTGTACGTTTAAGCAAGAACGACGAATATTTTTAGGTGTATGAGGGAGCCCAAGACCTACAAGAAAGTCTCTTGTACCCATATGCTAAAATGAACAGGAAGTGAGCTACGAATTTTTGAATGTCCCATTTTTGACAATTTTTGCACATTCACAGGGCGCAGACTTTTGCCCACTTCTCCTACACGTTTCATCTGACTGAGTTAAGACTTGACCTGGACCATGTCAAGACCTGAGCCAACGACAGGGGGAAAAATCTTGACCTTTCGAAATACTATATGATGAAGGCGGGGCATCAAAATTTGTGTTTCGCACTGAAAAAGTATATGCTTAATAACTCCCCGGTACATGCTCCAAAAAATCCCAAACTTGACATGTATGTTTATCGTCAAGGCCTGAAGCTATCTCTATGACAACATTCAGTTATATATGCAGCGCCACCTAGCCCTTGAGGCATAAAAAAAAAATACCCCACATACGGTATTTTGTACAAAAAATGTAAACTCATTCTAAGTGTGATAACTAAGTCATTTATGAATATTCTTTTAGTTTCCACTACTCAAAATGTTCACTGGCATCAGACTTATCCAAACATATATATATTTTTATTTATTTTTGATAGCCTCTGTGGACATTAAAAGCAATATCGTGAATGAAGGATATGCTTAATAACTCCACGGTACATGCTCCAAAAAAAATCCCACACTTGACATGTATGCTTATAATCAAGGCCTGAAGGTATCTCGATGACAACATTCAGTTATAAATACAGCGCCACCTAGCCCTTGAGGCTTATATAAAAAAAAAACCCCACATACGGTATTTTGTACAAAAAAATGTAAACTCATTCTAAGTGTGATGACTAAGTCATTTCTGAATATTCTTTTAGTTTCCACCACTCAAATTGTTCACTGGCTTCACACCGATCCAAACGTATGTACGTTTCCATTTTGTTTTATTCATTTTTGATTGCCCCTTTGGACAATAAAAGTAACATTGTGCAATGAGTACAACGAGCGATGATGTATATATACACTTTTACAAAAAATACCAATCAGGGCAACTCATTGCCTAAAAATAAAAAAGGACGCTGATTTTTGCAGGTCTTAACAATCACCAAAACCCGTTGAGCTTGACACACACTGGCAAAAAAAATATTCTACATGTAAACGTTTATTATGCCATTTTCAAAGAAATTTTGCTTCCAATATGCCAGTACCCCAACATGCCAGTACCCTAACGTGCAAGTACCCCAACGTGCAAGGACTCCAACGTGGCCCGGGCTGCGAGGGCCCTTTATAGCTGCTCGCAGCTCTAGTTATTATTATTATTATTATTATTATTATTATTCTTCTTCTTCTTCTTTATTCTCCGCAAACGATCGCGATTTTGGGTACCTAAACATTCACGAAAACTCACCGAACTTTGCACACTCCTCAGGCCCGGCGAAAAATTTGATATTATTAAGTCGTCATAACAATGCGACTCGATAGCGCCCCCTAGCGTAGAAAAATAAAAACCAAGCCCGGCACGTTTGAGCTAGAGCAACAGAAATTGGCAGGCACGTCTAGCACCCCGAGACGCACAAAAAAGTCTATTGGGACCATGTAGCTAAAATGTACAGGAAGTGAGCTATGAATTTTTTTATGTCCAATTTTGGCCTATTTTGGCACATTCACTGTGGTCATGCTTTTTCCCCCTTTGCAAACATTTTTCATCCAATTGACTTCAAACTTGGCATTTATCATCTCAAGACCTGAGAGAAAAACTGGGCAAAACATCTTGCCTTTTTGAAATACTATATGACGGGGGCGGGGCATCAAATATTGCCTTTAAAATTTCATTTGTCCAGAAAGAGCAAATGCTTAATAACTCCCATGTTCAAGCTCCAAAAAATCTCAAACTTCTCAGGCAACGTAATAGTCACGGCCTGAAAACATCTATATGATAAAATTCAGTTATACATATAGCGCCACCTAGTGGTTACAATAAATGTCATACTTTACGTTTTTAGCTACTGTGCTGAGCTTGTTGAAGGGATCCATTTGAAAATTGGTCAGAAAAGCCTTAAGATGTTGATCATGCCCCACACCGAATATTGTAACTTTTCGCCAAAGGGCGTGGCCGCTACGGTGACGCAAAGTCTGAAGATTTTTCGTGAAAATAAAAGCTGCATTAACTTGACCGAGATGATCCTATCTTCTCAAAATTTCACACATTTGATGAGAGTCCAGCCCTAAAGACATCTACTGACTTATATTTCATCTAACTGATAGCGCCACCTAGTGGCAATTTTTTTTATTACAAATTTTCTTCTACGTTTTTCTCCAAACACGTTAACTGGACCTACCTCATATTTGCTCAGATGAGGGTTTCGGCCTTCATGATGTCACAACACGAAGTTTGTGAGTTTTCGCGAATTACTGTGGGTGTGGCTAAGCGCTGTTCGCCAAGAAAACAACGCCAGTTTTGAGGGTCTAAACATGCACAGAAACTCATGAAACTTGGCACACACATCTGGCCTGGTAAAATGAGCAATATTTTATTGTTGATTGTGCTATTTTTACAGAAATGACTCAATAGCGCCCCCTAGAAGTTTTTAACGAAGCAGCCCCGGTTGTATGTTTAAGCAAGAACGACGAATATTTTTAGGTGTATAAGGGAGCCCAAGACCTACAAAAAAGTCTCTTGGACCCATATGCTAAAATGAACAGGAAGTGAGCTACGAATTTTTGAATGTCCCATTTTTGACAATTTTTGCACATTCACAGGGGGCAGACTTTTGCCCACTTCTCCTACACGTTTCATCTGACTGAGTTAAGACTTGACCTGGATCATGTCAAGACCTGAGCCAACGACAGGGGGAAAAATCTTGACCTTTCGAAATACTATATGATGAAGGCGGGGCATCAAAATTTGTGTTTCGCACTGAAAAAGGATATGCTTGATAACTCCCCGGTACATGCTCCAAAAAATCCCAAACTTGACATGTATGTTTATCGTCAAGGCCTGAAACTATCTCTATGACAACATTCAGTTATATATGCAGCGCCACCTAGCCCTTGAGGCATAAAAAAAAAATACCCCACATACGGTATTTTGTACAAAAAATGTAAACTCATTCTAAGTGTGATAACTAAGTCATTTATGAATATTCTTTTAGTTTCCACCACTCAAAATGTTCACTGGCATCAGACTTATCCAAACATATATATATTTTTATTTATTTTTGATAGCCTCTGTGGACATTAAAAGCAATATCGTGAATGAAGGATATGCTTAATAACTCCACGGTACATGCTCCAAAAAAAATCCCACACTTGACATGTATGCTTATAATCAAGGCCTGAAGGTATCTCGATGACAACATTCAGTTATAAATACAGCGCCACCTAGCCCTTGAGGCTTATATAAAAAAAAAAAACCCACATACGGTATTTTGTACAAAAAAATGTAAACTCATTCTAAGTGTGATGACTAAGTCATTTCTGAATATTCTTTTAGTTTCCACCACTCAAATTGTTCACTGGCTTCACACCGATCCAAACGTATGTACGTTTCCATTTTGTTTTATTCATTTTTGATTGCCCCTTTGGACAATAAAAGTAAACATTGTGCAATGAGTACAACGAGCGATGATGTGTATATACACTTTTACATAAAAATACCAATCAGGGCAACTCATTGCCTAAAAATAAATAAGGACGCTGATTTTTGCAGGTCTTAACAATCACCAAAATCCGTTGAGCTTGACAGACACTGGCAAAAAAAATATTCTACATGTAAACGTTTATTATGCCATTTTCAAAGAAATTTTGCTTCCAATATGCCAGTACCCCAACGTGCCAGTACCCCAACGTGCCAGTACCCCAACGTGCAAGTACCCCAACGTGCAAGGACCCCAACGTGGCCCGGGCTGCGAGGGCCCTTTATAGCTGCTCGCAGCTCTAGTTATTATTATTCTTCTTCTTCTTCTTCTTCTTCTCCGTAAACGATCACGATTTTGGGTACCTAAACATTTACGAAAACTCACCAAACTTTGCACACTCCTCAGGCCCGGCGAAAAATTTGATATTATGAAGTCGTCATAACAACGCGACTCTATAGCGCCCCCTAGCATAGAAAAATAAAAACCAAGCCCGGCACGTTTGAGCTAGAGCAACGAAAATTGGCAGGCACGTGTAGCACCCCGAGACGCACAAAAAAGTCTATTGGGACCATGTAGCTAAAATGTACAGGAAGTGAGCTATGAATTTTTTAATGTCCAATTTTGGCCTATTTTGGCACATTCACTGTGGTCATGCTTTTTCCCCCTTTGCAAACATTTTTCATCCAATTGACTTCAAACTTGGCATTTATCATCTCAAGACCTGAGAGAACAACTGGGGAAAAAATCTTGCCTTTTCGAAATACTATATGACGGGGGCGGGGCATCAAATATTGCCTTTAAAATTTCATTTGTCCAGAAAGAGCAAATGCTGAATAACTCCCATGTACAAGCTCCAAAAAATCTCAAACTTCTCAGGCAACGTAATAGTCACGGCCTGAAAACATCTATATGACAAAATTCAGTTATACATATAGCGCCACCTAGTGGTTACAATAAATGTCATACTTTACGTTTTTAGCTACTGTGCTGAGCTCGTTGAAGGGATCCAGTTGAAATTTGGTCAGAAAAGCCTTAAGATGTTGATGATGCCCCACACCGAATATTGTAACTTTTCGCCAAAGGGCGTGGCCGCTACGGTGACGCAAAGTCTGAAGATTTTTCGTGACAATAAAAGCTGCATTAACTTGACCGAGATGATCCTATCTTCTCAAAATTTCACACATTTGATGAGAGTCCAGCTCTAAAGACATCTACTAACTTACATTTCATCTAACTGATAGCACCACCTAGTGGCAATTTTTTTTCTTACGAATTTTCTTGTACATTTTTCTCCAAACACGTTAACTGGACCAACCTCATATTTGCTCAGAGTGGGGTTTCGGCCTTCATGATGTCACAACACGAAGTTTGTGAGTTTTCGCGAATCGCTGTGGGCGTGGCTAAGCACTGTTCGCCAAGAAAACAACGCTAGTTTTGATGGTCTAAACATGCGCAGAAACTCATGAAACTTGGCACACACATCTGGCCTGGCAAAATGAGCAATATTTTATCATGTATTGTCCTATTTTTACAAAAATGACTCAATAGCGCCCCCTAGAAATTTTTAACGAAGCAGCCCCGATTGTACGTTTAAGCAAGATCTACGAAAATTTTTAGGTGTATGAGGGAGTCCAAGACCTACAAAAAAGTCTCTTGGACCCATGTGCTAAAATGAACAGGAAGTGAGCTATGAATTTTTGAATGTCCCATTTTTGACGATTTTTGCATATTTTCAGGGGGCATACTTTTGCCCACTTCTCCTACACATTTCATCCGACTGACTTTAGACTTGACCTGGACCATGTCAAGACCTGAGCCAACTACAGGCAGAAAAATCTTGACTTTTGGAAATACTATATGATGAGGGCGGGGCATCAAATTTTGTGTTTCGCACTGAAAAAGGATATGCTTAATAACTCCCCGGTACATGCTCCAAAAAATCCCAAACTTGACATGTATGTTTATAGTCAAAGCCTGAAGGTATCTCTATGACAAAATTCAGTTATATATGCAGCGCCACCTAGCCCTTCAGGCGTGAAAAAAAAATACCCCACATACGGTATTTTGTACAAAAAATGTCAACTCATTCTAAGTGTGATAACTCCCATGTTCAAGCTCCAAAAAATCTCAAACTTCTCAGGCAACGTAATAGTCACGGCCTGAAAGCATCTATATGATAAAATTCAGTTATACATATAGCGCCACCTAGTGGTAACAATAAATGTCATACTTTACGTTTTTAGCTACTGTGCCGAGCTCGTTGAAGGGATCCAGTTGAAAATTGGTCAGAAAAGCCTTAAGATGTTGATCATGCCCCACACCGAATTTTGTAACTTTTCGCCAAAGGGCGTGGCCGCTACGGTGACGCAAAGTCCGAAAATTTTTCGTGACAATAAAAGCTGCATGAACTTGACCGAGATGATCCTATCTTCTCAAAATTTCACACATTTGATGAGAGTCCAGCCCTTAAGACATCTACGAACTTATATTTCATCTTACTGATAGCGCCACCTAGTGGCAATTTTTTTTCTTACGAATTTTCTTGTACATTTTTCTCCAAACACGTTAACTGGACCAACCTCATATTTGCTCAGATGAGGGTTTCGGCCTTCATGATGTCACAACACGAAGTTTGTGAGTTTTCGCGAATCGCTGTGGGCGTGGCTAAGCACTGTTCGCCAAGAAAACAACGCCAGTTTTGAGGGTCTAAACATGCGCAGAAACTCATGAAACTTGGCACACACATCTGGCCTGGTAAAATGAACAATATTTTATTGTTGATTGTACTATTTTTACAAAAATGACTCAATAGCGCCCCCTAGAAATTTTTTACGAAGCAGCCCCGATTCTACGTTTAAGCAAGATCTACGAAAATTTTTACGTGTATGACGGAGCCAAAGACCTACAAAAAAGTCTCTTGGACCCATATGCTAAAATGAACAGGAAGTGAGGTACGAATTTTTGAATGTCCCATTTTTGACGATTTTTGCACATTTTCAGGGGGCATACTTTTGCCCACTTCTCCTACATGTTTATCCAATGACTTGACCTGGACCATGCCAAGACCTGAGCCAACAACAGACGGAAAAATCTTGACTTTTGGAAATACTATATGATGAGCGCGGGGCATCAAAATTTGTGTTTCGCACTGAAAAAGGATATGCTTAATAACTCCCCGATACATGCTCCAAAAAATCCCAAACTTGACATGTATGTTTATCGTCAAGGCCTGAAGGTATCTCTATGACAACATTCAGTTATATATGCAGCGCCACCTCGCCCTTGAGGCATGAAAAAAAATACCCCACATACGGTATTTTGTACAAAAAATGTAAACTCATTCTAAGTGTGATAACTAAGTCATTTATGAATATTCTTTTACTTTCCACCACTCAAAATGTTCACTGGCATTAGACTTATCCAAACATGTACTTTTTTATTTATTTTTGATAGCCTCTAATGGACATTAAAAGCAATATCGTGAATGAAGGATATGCTTAATAACTCCACGGTACATGCTCCAAAAAAATCCCACACTTGACATGTATGTTTAGAGTCAAGGCTTGAAGGTATCCCTATGACAACATTCCATTATATATACAGCGCCACCTAGCCCTAGAGGCATAAAAAAAAATACACCAACTTAACGGTATTTTTACAAAAAAAAAAAAAATCCACATGTCAAGGTTTATCATGCCATTTTCAAAGAAATTCTGCTTCCAATGTGCCTTACCTAAACTTGCCAGTACCCCAACGTGCCAGTACCCCAACGTGCAAGTACCCCAACGTGCAAGTACCCCAACGTGGCCCGGGCTGCGAGGGCCCTTTATAGCTGCTCGCAGCTCTAGTTAGGGCCCGAGCAGCTACCGCTGCGAGGTCCCTATTGTTTTTCGATCGGATTATTATTAGGGCCCGAGCAGCGACCGCTGCGAGGTCCCTATTGTTTTTCGTTCGAATTATTATTATTATTATTATTATTATTCTTCTTCTTCTTCTTCTTCTTCTCCGTAAACGATCGCATTTTTGAGTACCTAAACATTCACGAAAACTCACCAAACTTTGCACACTCCTCAGGCCCGGCGAAAAATTTGATATTATGAAGTCGTCATAACAACGCGACTCTATAGCGCCCCCTAGCGTAGAAAAATAAAAACCAAGCCTGGCACGTTTGAGCTAGAGCAACGAAAATTGGCAGACACGTGTAGCACCCCGAGACGCACAAAAAAGTCTATTGGGACCATGTAGCTAAAATGTACAGGAAATGAGCTATGAATTTTTTTATGTCCAATTTTGGCCTATTTTGGCACATTCACTGTGGTCATGCTTTTTCCCCCTCTGCAAACATTTTTCATCCAATTCACATCAAACTTGGCATTTATCATCTCAAGACCTGAGAGAACAACTGGGCAAAAAGTCTTGCCTTTTTGAAATACTATATGATGGGGGCGGGGCATCAAATATTGTCTTTAAAATTTCATTTGTCCAGAAAGAGCAAATGCTTAATAACTCCCATGTTCAAGCTCCAAAAAATCTCAAACTTCTCAGGCAACGTAATAGTCACGGCCTGAAAACATCTATATGATAAAATTCAGTTATACATATAGCGCCACCTAGTGGTGACAATAAATGTCATACTTTACGTTTTTAGCTACTGCGCTGAGCTCGTTGAAGGGATCCAGTTGAAAGTTGGTCAGAAAAGCCTTAAGATGTTGATCATGCCCAACACCGAATATTGTAACTTTTCGCCAAAGGGCGTGGCCGCTACGGTGCCGCAAAGTCTGAAGATTTTTCGTGACAATAAAAGCTGCATGAACTTGACCGAGATGATCCTATCTTCTCAAAATTTCACACATTTGATGAGAGTCCAGCCCTAAAGACATCTACGAACTTATATTTCATCTTACTGATAGCGCCACCTAGTGGCAATTTTTTTTCTTACGAATTTTCTTGTACATTTTTTCTCCAAACACGTTAACTGGACCAACCTCATATTTGCTCAGATGAGGGTTTCGGCCTTCATGATGTCACAACACGAAGTTTGTGAGTTTTCGCGAATCGCTGTGGGCGTGGCTAAGCACTGTTCGCCAAGAAAACAACGCCAGTTTTGAGGTTCTAAACATGCGCAGAAACTCATGAAACTTGGCACACACATCTGGCCTGGTAAAATGAACAATATTTTATTGTTGATTGTGCTATTTTTACAAAAATGACTCAATAGCGCCCCCTAGAAATTTTTAACGAAGCAGCCCCGATTGTATGTTTAAGCAAGATCTACGAAAATTTTTACGTGTATGAGGGAGCCAAAGACCTACAAAAAAGTCTCTTGGACCCATATGCTAAAATGAACAGGAAGTGAGCTACGAATTTTTGAATGTCCCATTTTTTACGATTTTTGCACATTTTCAGAGGGCATACTTTTGCCCACTTCTCCTACACGTTTTATCCGACTGACTTATGACTTGACCTGGACCATGCCAAGACCTGAGCCAACAACAGACGGAAAAATCTTGACTTTTGGAAATACTATATGATGAGGGCGGGGCATCAAAATTTGTGTTTCGCACTGAAAAAGGATATGCTTAATAACTCCCCGATACATGCTCCAAAAAATCCCAAACTTGACATGTATGTTTATCGTCAAGGCCTGAAGGTATCTCTATGACAACATTCAGTTATATATGCAGCGCCACCTAGCCCTTGAGGCATGAAAAAAAAATACCCCACTTACGGTATTTTGTACAAAAAATGTAAACTCATTCTAAGTGTGATAACTAAGTCATTTAGGAATATTCTTTTACCTTCCACCACTCAAAATATTCACTGGCATCAGACCTAACCAAACATACATATTTTTGTTATTTAGTTTTATGTATTTTTGATAGCCTCTATGGACATTAAAAGCAATATCGTGAATGAAGGCTATGCTTAATAACTCCCAGGTACATGCTCCAAAAAATCCCATATTTGAAATGTATATTTAGAGTCAAGGCCTGAAGGTATCTCTATGACAAAATTCAGTTATAAATACAGCGCCACCTAGTCCTTGAGGCATAAAAAAAAATGCCTCACTTACGGTATTTTTGCAAAAATTGTAAACTCATTGTAAGTGTGATAACTAAGTCATTTATGAATATTCTTTTACTTTCCACAACTCAATATGTTCACTGGTATCAGACCGATCCAAACATATGTATTTTTTATTTATTTTTATTTTTTATTTTTATCGCCTCTATGGACAATAAAAGCAACATTGTGCAATGAGTACGAGCGATAATGTGTGTATATATACTTTTACGAAAAATACCAATCAGAGCAACTCATTGCCTAAAAATAAAAAAAAAGACGCTGATTTTTGCAGATCTTAACAATCACCAAAACCCATTGAGCTTGACACACTCATCACACCTGGCAAAAAAAAAAAAAAAAGTCCACATGTTTATCATGCCATTTTCAAAGAAATTCTGCTTCCAATGTGCCAGTACCCCAATGTGCAAGTTCCCCAACGTGCAAGTACCCCAACGTGCAAGGACCCCAATGTGGTCCGGGCTGCGAGGGCCCTTTATAGCTGCTCGCAGCTCTAGTTATTATTATTATTATTCTTCTTCTTCTTCTTCTTCTTCTCCGTAAACGATCACGATTTTGGGTACCTAAACATTTACGAAAACTCACCAAACTTTGCACACTCCTCAGGCCCGGCGAAAAATTTGATATTATGAAGTCGTCATAACAACGCGACTCTATAGCGCCCCCTAGCATAGAAAAATAAAAACCAAGCCCGGCATGTTTGAGCTAGAGCAACGAAAATTGGCAGGCACGTGTAGCACCCCGAGACGCACAAAAAAGTCTATTGGGACCATGTAGCTAAAATGTACAGGAAGTGAGCT